>NC_065509.1:22962260-23157086 GCF_006386435.1 Epinephelus moara
AAGCACCTCAAATTGAAGTGAAAAAGGAGGCAAAGAAAAAGCCAAAAGAGAGAAAAAAGGCAGTGATATAAACTACTCGGGTGATGAAATGGTAAAGATGAAAGAAGGTGAAGACTGTGTGAGAGAGTTGAAATGGAGAGTTTAAGGTGTATAAAGGAGCGACGCAAGTAAAGACGAATAGGGAGGGAAAACAAGATTCAAAGTGTGGAGGTGAAAGTAATATGAAAGAGGAGGAAGAGATGGAGTGGAGAGAACAATGGAGAGGGGGTGGAGATGGGCAGAAAAATGAGCGAGACAAAAAGAGAGGAGATTGCTTTGAACGCTGTAGATCTGTCAGAATTGAATCACAGGCGGCCAGCTGTAAGCTCTGATAGTGCTTTGCCTCTAAATATAACAGGCACTGAGATGGACTGATAGGGCCACAACAACACACACAGAGATGGTGGGAATAAAGGGAGGCGCATCTCAGCACTGAGGAGACAGAGGCGGGGAGACAAAATGCCAAATCTGTACACATATAGAAGGAACAAGTGCTCAGCAGTTGGTAATTTAACATGCAATGACATTTTTAGTGTCAAAATGTGTTTGCATAACGTGACAATACCAATCCAGGTCTTACTACACACAGCATCACAACCGCAACACTGCTTGTGTGACAGCTCAACACCAAAACCTTCCAGCATCAAGACCCATCTGCTCAGACGCAGCAGTGGGAGAAACCCACATTTAGAGCTCATCTCTTGGTGTGAGCAGCAAGCGACGCCCTGGAGGTCTGGAAGTCGACTCCAGACCGCCACCCCACTTGAGCCCAGGACACTCAGGGTGTCAGTGGCAGTGATGGAGTGACAAAGTCCCCACTGGGTGAAATTAAAACCTCAGCACACCATCCTTCTCTCTCCTCTTTCTCATCTGCCACCCCTATTCCAGCAACCCCCCACCCACCCACCCTCGAGACACCCTGCTGATGACAACTGATGACAACACACACACACACACACACACACTCCTGCAAGAAGGAGATATCCACACACACACACACACACACTCCTGCAAGAAGGAGATATCCCCTGCAGCTGAGATACACTCTCAGACACATATGCGGAGCACACACGTATAGAGAAAGCTCCAGAAGTGTCTTTAAACGTCACCACAGAACATTCTCTCAGGAGGCCTGAGCCCAGCTGTCATTGACACCCCCCATGACATGTCATACACGCACACTTCCTTTTAACTACAGTTCCAGTTTGCCTCCTCCATCACTCTCTACTGTAACTCCCATGTTGGCCTACATGCAAAGAGCCAGAGCTGAGCGTGGCATCATTAACATCCAGCGCGGAAAAATAATTAACACCGAGGTCATTAACTCATGTAAACAAGACCTTAAGCACACACACACACACACACACACACACAACTGTACTGAGGCAACATATACTGTATGTCGGAGTGTGTGTTAATAATGAAGGTGAGTGTAATGGGAGTCCTGTGGGTCCAGCTGAGTGTCTCTCAGGGCCGGATGCATCGAGCAACCGCACTGCAGTTTTTATTGAAGTGTATTTAGTTGGTGCAGTGCAGGACCACAGTAGACCACCAGTTCATCCAACACTTGAGTCTTACCCAACAGGTGTAGAAGCTCCAACATGAAATGCAGCAAAAAACACCCCATTATTTTGCATTAATGAGTTGATGTCATTTTGATGCATGCAAGCTAAACCTGTACTGTACGCACAATGTTTGTCAGGACGAATTCTGTAATGTGTAATGTTTGATTATAGAGTTTAGACTAATGTTGGGTAGAATACAAATACAAAACTCCAAACTAGACAACAGTTTGTATACTGTATGATATACAGTGTAATCAATATAATGAAAGAGTAGTAGACAGAGACTCATCCATAGCTTGAGATTTCTGTATTGTGTTTCCAAGCTGCTCATGCATGCATGCAAGTGGTGGAAGAAGAATTCAAATATTGCACTACTGCAATATGAAAATACTCCATTACAAGTAAAAGTCCTGCATTGAAAATGTCACTTAAGCAAAAGTAGTTAAGCATTACAAAATGTACTTTAACTCACAAGCAAAAGTACTCACAATGCAGAAAAATGGCACCTGTGTGTGCTATATGTGATTATTTCTGATGTTTTAATGTGTTCAGTTGCATTTTCATATTGTACTTAGTCGAGGTGGAGCCAATTTGAACTATTTTACACACTGCTGAGTGAGTGCTGTTGTGGTTATTAGTGCATCATATTTTCTAAGATCATCATATTTTGTGTGTAAGATCCTTATCTGTATGGTAAGGCTGTCAAATAAATGAAGCTCCTGCTAAAGTTCAGTCAGGAATACAATACTTTTCATGCTCAGGCTGTAAGTTTCTTTCCCACCCTGCCATTCACTCCTTGCACGCATGCTCACTCACAATCTTTAGGTGTCATTGTCTGCGTAGTTTTTTCTTGCTGCCGTCATGCACGCCCTCCATCTTCCCATCACCACCTAGTCTTTACACATTCATCAGCCTACATGCCTCAGCAGTCAGCAGCCTCTGAGTCAGCAGCCACCACCTCCACCACCAGTGTCTGGACCCTATGAGGGGATTTATCCTGCTGCCGCTCAGATGTCCCTCGATCACAAAATATCTCCCTCTGGTGTCCAAACGCCAAAGACTTCTGTTAAATTCTAATCAGCACAAATCATCTGTTAATCTGTGCACTCATATTCTGTATTAAATGTTATCGATACTTTATTCCTCTTGTCTGTACTGATTGAAATATAGTCAGCTAAAAAGTGCAATATTTCCCACGAATGGTAGTGGAGTATAATCTAACATAAAATGGAGATACTGAAGTAAACTCAAAGTATCCCAAAATTGTACTAAAAGGGACAGTTCACCCCAAATCCTCTCACCTGTAATGCTGTTTATCAGTCTAGATAGTTTTGGTGTGAGTTGCTGAGTGTTGGAGATATGAGTCATAGAGATTTCTGCCTTCTCTCAAACATGGTGGAACTAGATGGCACTTGGCTTGTGGTGCTCAAAACGCAAAAAACAAAACATGAATGAATATATATTCATATGTGAGCCTCTCATGAGTAGATGTACGCTTCCTTCTGTGCGATGACGTGCGTTTGACATGTCATTTGGTAGAGAGGACAATAGTTCCTGCATGAAACTGCTCACACCAAGGTCTGTGGATTATCTTGAGTAGCTGGGTCATGATTTCTGGAGAGAGACATTGCTGTTGAGTTTTTAAAATATTTTGTCACTTTGAGCACCACAAGCTGAGTGCCATCTAATTCTATTATATTAGAGAGAAGGCAGACATGTCTACGGCTGATATCTCCAACACTCTGCAACTCACACCAAAACAGTCTAGACCGATAAATAGCACTACAGGCAAGAGGAAAAATATGTATTTTTGGTTTTGTGTTGAGCTGCCCCGAGTACAGTACTCAACTAACTACTTAGTTACTTTCCAGGACTGCAAAAAAATGACATGGTATACTTCGCCTTTTATTACTGTTGGTTCATCTGTGATATGAGAATTTTTTGTTGTGTGTGTGATTGTCATACAAAGTGTGCTGTGAGTAACAAAGATGGGAAAAAAGGAAGAAGAGCAAAGGTCTGTAATGTTTTTATGTTTGCTCCTAGTGTTTCCACCTGAACTCATACACCCATCCTACCTCACAAATGCTCCCTCCTCCACCTGGTGTTCTTTTCTTTCTGCTGAGCATGAGTGATGACGTTCTCAGAGGAGTTCCAAAAGCTGCTGAGAACAGCAGGTGATTATTAAGCTCCCTTTTTTAAGCTGCTGATGCTTCTTCTTCTCCTCTCAACTCAGTTTTTGGTGTTGTGCCTGTTCTGTATTGAATGGGAGGGCAGACACTAAGATGTTTCAGACTACCTGAGTATGTCTTTGTATGCAAGTCAGCATCATCCATCACTCCATTAAATCTGTGGTGAAAGTTGCTGACAGATATTGTGACTTAGTTGCACACGCAAACACACACACACACACACACACACACACACGCACAGACAGTACAGAGTACTTCCCACAAATCATCCATTAATGGCTGCCATCTAGTGTTCATTAATGGAAAGTGTTTAAGCTGAATAAACAGGAGTAAAAGCTCCTTTTTCATAGTTCATCTACATAGCTAGTTTAACTGGACAAATTTATTGTCATCGTCATATCGAAACAACACCAAAACATCAACTTTTCATGAGCTAAGAAATGTTTTCAGCTTTGTGAAATTATTTTTTTTTACATAATTGAATGTGTTTTAAATGGTTAATTTATGGGCTTACCAAATTTTGAGTTACGATGTTTTGTTTTGGGGTTTTTGTTTTGGGACAGTGAGGCATTATCCATATCGACAAATCCAAGTCTGCATTTGAAAGCATTTGAAAACCAAAACTGTTCATATTTTCACCTGGTACACCAAGTCAGGTCACACAAAGGTTATGAAAGTTAACTAAATCTAAAACTATGTGTGAAAAAAAAATCTTAGTTATCTAAATTAAAAATAATGGGTGTTTCCCAGCATGCCCTGAGACAACGTGTTTAAGGCCATAAGCCAAAGGAAACTGTGTTTAATTCACATCACCTATTACAGAGATTAATGTCCATGCATTTCACTATGGTCGTAATGGGTTATGGTTAATGTTATTGGAAAAGACATGTTGCACTATGAGTTAAGTTGTGCACACAGTTAGTGACGTCCTGCCTGTGTAGATACCAAAAAGTTAAGTGAGAAGGTGTACTACAGATAAATAAAAAGCACTTCCTGGTTCAGAGTTTATTCCTCTGCTGCCTTCTTGTTAGCAAGAAACCCCAGCTTACTACAATATGTTCTTCAACATGTTCCCAGAGACTGAGATGTCTCAATGAACATATGTACTGCTTTCACAAAGTGTTGTATTTGTCTTGTTCAACTTCTGACCTTCCTAGATCTTGCCCCTGACAAATATCTTCCATTTTATCATAATAAATAAATAAAATTAATATTGACACTTAAAATTGCTCAAGTAAAATTAAACATTATTTAACAATAAAACTAAACTAAATTAAAAACAAAAATCAAACCACAAAATAAAAGCTAAAAAAAACCAAAAACACATAACTCTGGTTCACACACACATACGCGCGCACACAATTGATATCATATAAACATTTATTCTCTGTACAGTCGTAAGGAATCAATGGGGAATCAATATTTTTTATTACAGATATAAAAATACCTTTGCTGCACCATGATCACTCCACACCCGTACATACAGTAGCAAAAGAACATCGTGTGTGTGTGTGTGTGTTGTGAACAGTGTATAAAACAATATGAGCGTGCAACCGTTAACATCTATTAGGTATGAAAAACAAAGTGTCACTCATACAAAAAGACGTACAGTTTGTGGTACATTGGCATATTTTTTTTAATAATATTCTCTACAAAAAATATCAGTGATAATCTCCTTTTTTATCTCATCTAGGTATCATTAATGACCGTGTGCAAATTTCAGAACTTAAATAACTTCTGTGTTTGAAGTAATCCCGTAGACCTGTGAGGAAACAGATAAAGTCTTTGGAGTGAATCTTTTTTTATATATATATTTGGCTTCATGTGTAAAAATCAAGTAAGATGACCTGCGGGTACAATGTTGCATCGGCACATTATACAGTATATGTCTTAAAAAAAAGGCTTTTGATACAGTAAGTGTCCCTTTAGCCAGCTGTTCTTGTCACAGAGTCCAGAGAGGCAGCAGTGGGGATCTGATGAAGCAGTATGACACGTGATCTCTCTCTGTGTTCAACACAGTGTTAAAATGTGCAGCAGATGCAGACATCCCTCCAACAGGCAGCTTTTGACAGTGTGATTTATCTTGGCTTCGTAAAGTTTATAGTGAAGTAACACTTTTTATCAGTTTGATTGGCGGCCACTCTGGCCTTTCCCCTGGCAGTCACAATGTTCCATCCATTCAAAAACGTGAATCCAGTGGACTCTGAAAGTTCCTCGAGCGATTCTCCGCCTGCTCTCACATGCAGATTAACGCTCAGCGCAGAGGCAGGAGTCTTATTTTGTATGACATCAGTTAATCGTTTGAGGTTTAGCGGCCGGCCACGGGTCACTACGTATTCGTAGGCTGGTAAAGTGAGACAACGTGAGACGAGTTTTTCTGATTGGTTGACCTGAGCCTGATGGTATCCCAGCAGCGGAACAGCGTCTCCCTCGCTGTCTGCAGAGGTGGAGGTTAGGACGGCCCCTCAGAGGGCTGCAGCTATAGATGGCTGCGCACTGGAGGACGGACACATAGGACAAAGAGAAAAATAGATCGTCACAGAGAACACACAGGAGGATGAGAAGGGTTGGTATGAGAAAGTACCTTCAAAGGGAAAATGTGCCACCTATATGTGGATGTCTAATCAGTGTTGATGGTAAATGTAGTCTACTGAAGCTATAAATTCATCAGTGTGTGTTATAATGACCGAGAAAGCTGAGTTTGCAGCATCTGTTGTACTTTCTGCATCAAGCATCAATGCAGGAAGTATCTTCCGGCATCAAGCATCAATAGCCGTCATGTGAACTGAAAGTGACATAGTTGGAGGCAGGAAGAACTACAGGCTATTTCAGCTTGGATTTCTAACCTTCACCTCTGGGTAGCCTGAGGGAGAGCCCTTGTTCTCTTTGCCTGTATTGCAAACTAGCAATGTGACCAACAGTGAGAATGGCATCCCAAAATATGAGTGCAGAGGCCGATTTGGATGTTCAGCCATATTTATTCAACCAGAGTACAGAGCTAAGGACATCCAGTGGAGGCTGCAGCTGCATAATAAGGTATAGCCGGCAGCACGCCGACGGGGACCCTCCAGGACCTGAGCTGCTCAGAGTAAACACTGACTGGTGGTGCTTTTGCTTAAACTGCCCTCCGATGCCAACAGACACTGAATCATTCTGCTGCAACTAATTTCCGCATAGGCAGTTTTTGGATGCTGTCACCAACATGGGGAGATCCCGTGTTTGCATAATTTGGACAGAGGTGTGCTGGAGATCTTGTCAGGATCCTGAAGATAAGGTGGAAAATGTCAGAAGCTCGTGCATAATGCATCCTGGTACATGTAGGCTCTGCCGGCATGGCTCCACAAGCAGGGGAACTTCTCGGTCCATGTAGCGCACACTGAGGAATCTATTGCTTCAGTTGAGTACATCTACCATCAACACTGATTAGACATCCACATAAAGCCTTTTCTAGCTATCAGTTAGATTAGTTTTCCCTTTAATGTCATATTAATCTGACATTTCATAATTCAAACACTGTTTCCCACACATAAAATACATATATTCAACCATACTTTGTGTACACTGATACATACAAACACAAAAAAGGAAGCACAGATGTACACAACTTACCGTTTAATCTTCGGCCCCTTGCAGTAACGGTGTCCACTGAGAAGTTGCAGCAATCCTTCAGAGACACTGACAAAATAATAAAATACTATTTGATGCACTCTCAAGTAAACATGTAGGAAACAGGGGTATGTTATATTTCTGCACTTACATGTTGACCTTTGCCACCACTGGAAAGATGTAGTCGGGACACTGTGAGTCAGTGGTGGTCTGTTGGTACTGACGTCCTGTACACGGTGTGGACAAAGTCTGAACTGAGACCATTAGAGCCCAGCGTTTGGACACTGATGTGCACTGGGACACTGAGATCAACATTCTCCAGAATACACTGCACAAAGAGAAAGAAAGTATACAATGCATGAATGGCTGCTATTTGTAAGTAAGTTTAACTTTATGAGTTATAACAGGATACAATAATACCTTGGTGCACGCAGAGCTCATGACAGATTTATGGAAGTTCCCACCTACAAACACCTGAGGGGTGACAGGAAATAATAACTATAAGAACAAACAAATAATAAAGTCCATATATAAGCCTGCCTGCTACTGTAGTTAGCTATGCCTACCCTGTATCCATACACAAATGTGCCGTTACTGCAGCCCAGCTCGTCGAGTGGCGGCCTCTCCCAGCCGATCATGAGGCTGCTTTGGCCCACTGTCTTGATCACTTCAACAGAGCGAACCTCAGCTGGAGCTTCTGGAGGTGATCGGACAGGAAAGATCAAGCACAGTGACCTATCTTGCTTGTACAATGCAATGCTGTAAACACAGGGTACAATACAGCCTAAATACAACCAAATATATATGTATTTCATCGTTGAATGCTAGGTTACTTTTACAGTTTACCTTTTAACTTTCAAATTCTGCCATAAGAGAGTAATATCAGAGGACTCACACTGCAGCACTATAAAAGCAAAAAGTAATATTCTACAAGCTTAAATTGCAATATTATGCAACAATGCTGCAACATGTTCTTGTGCAAAGTTTGAGCAAAGCTGTTTTATTGTCAAATCAAAAAAGCTCTTTTAACTTTTCTGAATTTCTTCGACCAAGACTTTAAACAGTGATGTGTAAATAATCTCAAACAGTGAATATGTGCATTACCTGGTTTGGGTCTTCCTGTCTTGGTCTTTTCCAGAGCAGCAGTAGACTTTCTGGCAGACTTGTTGGATCTCTCAGGAGAGCAATGAGCAAATGGAGAGCAGGATGCAGCAAACACAGGTTCATGGTATGCAGCAGCACCATTGGTTTTCGATACCATGTTGAAATGTTTGGACTCAGGGGCAGTTGATATACTGGGGGCAGTTGTGACTGAGGCAGTGGTTTTTGGATTAGTGTCGGAGCGTATTAAGACATCAGAGTCACAGACTGTGGTCCTCAGAGCTAAAGGAGCAGAAGCTGTGTGTTTAGCATCACATGTGTCAGGGATAACAGTGATTTTCTGTGCCGGTTTGGGGGATGTTGTTATATTAGTGCCACAAGGTGCCATAGTGGCAGAAGCAGAGTTAGAAGACCCAGAGACAGCAGGCATGGTAGTTTTAGATGTGTCTGTGTTAAAGTGATGGTTAGTAAACATGCTGGGACTGAATGTAACGTTAGCAGATCGAGAGGCGACTGCATTATAAAGTGTTGTGGACTTATTTGCTGGAGTGTGCTTAGCTTGGCTCGCAGCAGCAGTGAGTGGGAGAGAGTTGGTATGGGGCATATTAGAACTGAGGCTCTGCTGCTTTGTCTGACAGGCTGGTCTCAGGTCTGCAGGAGCTGAAAATGAGAGACATTTCCTGGGCTGCTGTCCTCTTCCTCTGCTCACTGGAGTCTGGAAATGAAGAGAAACACATGTATAAGACATTTGGCTCGCTGTAGTCTTGTGTGTATAAACCTTTATGTCAGGTGAGACTTACATCAGAGCAGTGTTATCTTCCCTTACACTTCAACTCTAACCTGCTTCTGTGTAATGTCGAATGCTCAGAAAGCTTCAGCGTACCTGAAAGCTGCTCATTAGAGTCTTCTGCAGTTGCTCATGTAGGTTAAGGATCTTCTCAGGACTACTCATCCTCCTGCTTGGACTGACACGTGCGCCGTAGCAGGGAGGAGTCGGAGTCGGTGAGGATCTAGTCAAAGTGGTCAGCTCAGGGGAGGACTTCTCTTTCGTATCTGGGTGATGAAATCTAAATTTGTCTGGTCCACTGGCAGAGGCAGAGAGCTGTGGTTGGATTGAAAAATGGCATGTTGTAGTGTTTCACAATACTTTAAAATTAAGTATAAAAATAAGTACACACAGATAAAGGTGTTTTAATCTAACTGACTAGACTGACACATTTTCAAGTCTGTCATTTTAATGTTTTCATAGACATCTGATCGCTGTTTTTAGAATAGTGTGGGGAACTTTTGTCTTCCCCTCTTGCAGTGAGTTATTACACAAACACTGTTGACGTGTGCTTATGACCTACGCCTGCAGGTGAGCTCCATCTCCCCCACTCCCCAGGAATGCTGAGATTTCTTTTTTACTTCAATCCTTTCTCTGAACGCAGAGTTTCTTTTTTTATCTGGAGCATCCACTCCTGAAACTGGACGTTTCTTAGGATTTAAACATGAAGATGTTTTGTAGCATATGTTTATTAATTCAGGCACGGTAGCACAAAAAAGAAAATATACCACAGAAGCAGGGAAATGCTGCCTTTCTTGTTTATTTAAGATAATTATGTCATATAATTACTGCAGTAATTTTTTTTTTTTCTGTTAAAATGCTACATCTACAAATATTAGGCCTAAGGCTGCGACTAAAATGAGATAATACGCCCCACAGACATTTTTATCTTTTCAGGTGCACAAAGCTGTAATTTGTTGGTTGGAGACGTGACCATGGTAACCTGTGCCAGCCTCAGCTCTCTCATTGTGTATCTCACAGGCGTCTTTGTCACCAGATAATGCTTAAATTACTAGAATAGGTAGCAACTAGTCTGACGGTCACAGCTGACAAAAGTCTTGTCTGAAAAACTTCAAGGTGACACCAGGGAAGGGAAGACAATATAATATGCTAGTCAGGTCAAAGACAGATGTCACGTTTGGGAGGCTGATAATATGACAGATATATGATAAGATAATAATGGGGGTGACATTGAGATATGAAAGATGAAAAGAAACATGAGCAGGACAGAAAATTGGACTTGGTCCAACTAGGTAGACAAACAAAGGACTGGATTCCTCAAGACCTGTTCCTGTTTAATGTTAGGCCAATGTTAGGCGGTGCAACAAAGTGTCCAGTGTTTGCATACTTCACCGGAAATAGTATGCAATTCATGTGCAACTGGTTTCATACTGAGGTTTTGGACATAGTAGAACAGTGACCTCGTGGTGGGTCTTGGTCCAAAAAGTGGGCTGCATGACCGTTGTGAATGGACCACAAGTGACTCACTAACGTGTCAAGTTTGTAAAAACACACTTTATTTTTAAGTACAGTGAATTTTTGGTGCAGAGCTTTTATTTTGAAGTGCTGTTTCCTGCTGTAGAGTGAGTGACTAATGGACAGCTACTGGACAGAGACAGCAAACTAAATCAATGACATGACCAAATGCAAATACGACACCAAATGTATTAAACTATGTGGACCTTGAACAATGACTAAGGAGAAATCTGGACTGTCTAACTGGACCAGTTGAGAACTACTGTACTAGAAAATCTCACATACTGTTTTAGTGTACTAAATGGTATGTTAGTATGGAATCTTAGACACAGCCTCACTTATGTGAAGGAAAATAGAATGAATACAGAAGTATTTGTATCATCTCACCTGAGCTGTATTGGTGATTGAAGTCTCTTTCGGGGCTGGAACAACAGGTGATGGTGTCGCTTGGACACGGTCAGGCTCTTGCACTGGTGAGGTCCGCACAGGTGACGTGGCATTTTTCTTTAGTGTTCCTGTTAGTGCAGGTGTGACTTCTTGAAGATTTGTAGTGTATTCAGTGATGATTGATGATGACTGTTTTTCACTTTTTAGCTCTCTACATTTCACTCCAGATGCAGGCGTGAATCCATTTTGGAGCTGCTGATTTGCAGGTGGGGATATAGTCGATAACATGCAGGTCTGATCAGGTGTCAATCGACCAGCGTGGTCTTGAAATTTGGAAATAAATTCAGTGGTAAACCCTGTGGTGTAATCTTGGGTCTTCACGTTGCTGCCTGGCGTGAATGCTGCAGTGTAGTCCTGCAGAGCAACGTCACTGAGCAACTGCTCAACCTGCTGTGTCAGTGTGGAGTCCACACAGCCTCGTCTGTGCATGGCCTTCATCATCTGAACCAGCAAGCTGTTCCTCTCCTGACACTTCACCACCAGGCAGGACAGCTTAGCCTGTTATTGGAAAAAACACCTGCCAGTCAAACTCAAATGCTCAGAAGTGTTGTAATATGACAATAAAGAAAGCTGTATGTGTCTTTCCTCACCTTTAAAGGAGCTATATCCAGATCCTTCTGACTCCTCTTTTTTAGGAGTGCATCATACTACAGAACAAACAAATGTAAAAAACAAATGAACACTACCGTTTACAAGACACAAATAAAAACATCAGCTCATGTCATACAACAAACTTCTTTGTCATGGACTGCAAAGCCACAACTGACTGGTTACCCACCTTGGCTCTGATGTCGTCGTAACGTGTCCTGAGTGACACGAGAGCAGCGCTCAGATCATCCTTGCTGCCCTGCCCTCGTTTTAGAGCAATGTACTCCGAGTTTAGCTCCTCCAGAGCCACCGTCTGTGGGGTTTTGCAGACACATTAACACACGCACACACACAGGAACAGATCTGTGATGAGAGTCCTTACAGTCAAAAGATCATCAAAAATCAGACAACTCTAGCACTGTGTTATGCTCAAGACATGCAATTTAGTCACACACGTGAAGTAATAAATGTAAATGTAACAATCTGGTCTGTCTGTATTACAGCGGATGTCTTATATGTTTAAACTTCAGATGAAGCGTCGACACTTCCATGGATTTAAACATCTGGTGATTCAAAATCAAGCCTTTCTAGGCTGATTTTGAAGACAAAAATTGAGGTTTCAAGGGACTTTTTTTGCATTTCTTTCAAAAAGGATGAACATATTGTACCAGTTTTTACGTCACGTGTTTGACAGTTTGTTCAGATTCAGGAATCAAATGTACAATAGTTCCATATACAAGCACTTGGAGCTGATTTATGTTACATAACAAATGAAAAACAAAGATATTATTACCTTTGCTTTGAGCTGAGCTGTAAGGATGTTGTATTGCTCCTCTATTTGTGCCTTCAGTGACAGAGCATCAGTCTTCTCCCTGACCAGGCCTGTCAATTTGCTCTGCAGCTCCTTCACCTGCGGCAGACACAAACACCAGTTGGGTCTAACAGATGACAGATAAACAATGTATTTGTTTGGAAAAAAACACACGGATAGACCAGACTACGGATCATATTTAGGCTACTACCCCTATCTATTTGGTGAAATACCTGGGTTATGAGGCTCTCATTTTCCTTTCTGGTTTCCTCCATCTGATTGGCGACATCTGTCAACCTTGCCACCTGGTCAGCTGCTTGTGCTGCCTTCCTCTCTGCCTCCTCCCTCCTGTCTTCTGACTCACACAACTCACTGTGCAGCCTTTTGGTCTGAACACGCCACAAACATAAACATGAACATATTAAGTCAGTGAAATCTTCAATGATGCATAAATGTCCTGTTCATATAAAACAGAGCCAACAATAAGAACAATTCAAACTCCTAGCCAGTACAAGTTCTGTACAGTATACAGTAAGCATGGTGAAGATTATTATAAAAAAATCTAACTTTTGGAGGTAATAGGTGGACTAAAAAATCCCAACACAAGCTCCACTGAGTTTTCTTTCACCTAAAGACAGTAAGTCAGCCATCAGTTGGAAATGTTTTGTCCGACTGCTATTATTTATTTTAGTCAAGAGAATGTCCGAAGTAAATATTAACTTCTATTACAAAAACAAAACAATAAAAACCTACCTTTTCAGCCAAGATTTTAATTAAGAATGGTTAAAATACATTATTTTATTTTTTATACCTCTTGTCAGTTTTAATTGTTTTTCTTTTGTTTTTGTTTTAATCTGTTTTATCTATTTTTTAACCATTCCATTATCATTATTATAGCTTTTAAATCTTTTTTTATTGTATTTTATTGTCTCATTTTTATTCTTGTTTTGTCTTTTAATCTGTTTTACCTAGGTTTTAATCTAGCTTTTATCAACATTTTATTATCATTTTTATTATTATTACTATTTTATCATTGTTATTATTATTGTTGTTGTCATTTACATATATTTTATATATTTTATTATTTTAATTCTTGTTTTGTCTGTTGTTTATCTGTTTTACATAGTTTTTAATCTTGTTTTTTTTAATAAACATTTTAAAATTATTATTATTATTGATGTTATCATTATTACTATTATTATTATTATTATTACTATGGTTGCTGTTGTTGTCATTTAAATGTATTTTATTGTATTTTACTGTCATCATTTTTATTCTTGTATTGTCTCTTTAATTTATTTTACCTAGTGCTTTAATCTAGTTTTTATTTCACTCCATTTTAGCTCTATTACTGTTGTTACAGCTTTTAAAACTATCTAATTATCTTTTCATCATTTTTATAGTCTCCCGTGCATCTGTCTCAAATTGTTCAATTGTTATTGTCTTTCTCGTTTTTACGGTCCAATTACATGCTTGTCAGTCATCTGTGAAGCACTTTGAATTGCACTAACCTGTATAGAGTGTATAAAGCGTGATATTAAAGGTTTATGTTGACGTGTAAACTCACGTCAACGTGGCTCTTGTCCAGATCGTCTCGTGACCTCTTCAGTTCTGCTCCCAAACCTTCAATCTCCCTCATCAGATCCCTTTGCTCCTGTTATCCATCAAAACCATGTTGAATAAGTACATAATAATCAGACATAATCATACACAATGAACCATAATGTTTAAAGGATATTAACATGATGCTAACATAATGCACAAAGGCATTTATCACACTACTCGTAATACCTGTACAAAGTTCCCCCTGTGGTCATGACTCTCAGTCTTCTTTGTGGTAGCAGCGCTGTTGTGAGTCCCCCCCTCTGTTTGTGTGTGGCTGGACAGAGCAGCTTGGAGGCTGTTTCTTTCCTCTCGTAGGCCCTGAAGTGATACCTTTATCTGCTTGTCTTCCTGTTTCAAACAACTGATTGAGTGTTCAATTCTGTCTTTATCTCCTCTCAAACTGCTGACTGCCTTTACTAACTTCTCGCTGTCTTCTTGTGAAGTGTAAGATGATTGTTCCTCTTCTCTCCGTTCCTTCAGACACTTAAGGGAATCGGTTAGTTCATCTCTCTCCTGTTTCAAATAGAGCACCGCCTGGCTTAACTGCTCACTCTCTGTCTGTAAACTTTGTAGCAACTGCATGATTTGATCTCTCTCCTCTTTCCCACTTGAGAGGAATTCTAACAGTTTTTCTTTTTCTCTGTGGAGACCAGATAAAGACTCCTTCTCCTCTTTCAGGCCACTCACGGACCTTATAATCTGATCTCTCTCATCCTTCAGCCCACAGACTGTCCTGGTAAGCTGCTCTCTCTCCTGTTTGAGACCAGCCAGAGATTGGGAGATGCTGTCTTTCTCCTCCTTCAGTCCCCAAACTGTCCGAGTTAACTGCTGTTTCACTTCTGTCTGCGTTTGGACTGACAGAGCTACTTCTCTCTGCTGCTCTCGGAGAGTATTTATGCAGCCTGACAATTCCTCTTGTTCTGTTTTGAGGCTCTGGACCGACTTGGTCAGCTGGCCAACTTGATCGGTCAGTGAACTAACATGCTGACTGTTTTGCAGGCTGTTCTGCAACACATCATAGTGATTATTATGTTGAGAATGAGGTGCTGAGGCTTCTGTCAAATCGTCTTGTTGTTGGCTGTACATCAACTGTGAGTCTTCCCCTTTTAGCACGCTGTCCACCAAACTGTCCACACACTCTTCAAGGTTTTGTTGAAAACCTCCTGATGGTGCAGCTGTATATTCACTTTGCAGTTGAGATCCACACAGTTCCCTGTCAGCCTGCGATTGCTCCACACGCTGCTCACTCTCCATTAACCTTTGTTGCAGCTCCATGATGGTATTGAGATCGTCCTCTGTCTTCTTGTTGAGTTCTGTAATCAGACACTCTTGTTCTTGGTGTTCCTGCTCCAGTCTGACTCTGTCCACCTCCAGCTTGGACATGTGTTCCCTCAGCTGTGTTTCCTCCCTCTTGGTTTCCTCTTCTCTGAGCTCAATATGAGCCAGGAGCTCCTGGATCCGGTCCGCCAAGGCCCGGTTCTCCTGATTCAAGGCCTGGACAAGATCATCCTGAGCGAGGGCAAGAATGGTATTATGTATTTTGTATGTGCTAATTTGAGTGTACATAAAGGTAGAATTTGAACAGTGTGTAATTGACAGTTGGTAATTTCATCTGTACTGCAACCTCTGTGACATACCTTTTCTGTTGAAGACCCCTGCTCCACCTCTTCCTCTTTCCTGAGCTGCGATTTCAGTCGAGTATTCTCTTGAGCCATCACCTGCAGCTGCTCCTGCGTGCGCTCCAGGGCGACCTGCAGGCGGTCACATTGTTCTTGAAGTGCTTCGAGATCCTCCCCTAACCCCAGGCTCCTGTAGGCTTCCCGCAGGGCATCAGATTCTGCACTGGGAGTTTCCTCCAGGTTCAGGATCCCTCTGGAGCACCAGGTCCCCAGCTTAAACTCATCTAATGTCTCTGTAGTCAAGGAGAGTGACTGGAAACAGGGAGTGGTCTTGGAGCCGAGGTGGCGAGAGATTTCAGGTGAAGTTTCTAGTTTGGCAGATGAGGGATGATCCTGTGTGTTGTTCTGCATACTCTCTGCTGTCGCCTGGTGGTGAACAGGTGGAACTGCGGATGACTGAGGCTGGCCTGTTCCCTCATCCGATATTCGATGTGCCTACACAGGAACACAGTTATCATTCATGTAAACGTGAAACTAACAAGATGCTCAATAATATCACATAATCCAAATTCTTGTTTCAGTCAGCTATAGTGACATACTGATATTTAGATACACCTGTGTAAGCATTTACAATAGGGAAGGTGGTTATGTAATACTCTAAATCCTCGCAACAGAGCTCTCACTTTTCGGGAGCTGTAATACCGTCTCGTGAAATAACAAGAAGGAATTTACAGCATTAAGCCAATAATAACAATGGATTGAATACTTATCGATCCCTTTGTTGTTTTTTTAACCAACTGGATTTGGCCTGTCTAATGTGAAAAATATGGGGGCAGGAATTTGTCACCTTTCAAACGTGTGTAAGCCACTGATTCACAATCATACAATACAGGCCCTAAACAAATCATCCTTATCTGTTTTAAGGAGCATTTGATTTGGTCTTAAGAACCCATAAATCCATTTTACAAATTCCCCACATCCATAACGTTATTCGTTATTCAATAGGGACTTTGCTTTGATCCTGTGGCGCTCTTACTTTAAACCACATGTGGAATGACGCACAAAATCTGACAATAATCAAGCACAAATTAACAATAGCTGCGATCATGTTGCCCGTTTCTGCCAATTGGCACTAACAGTTAATCAGCTGTCATTTGGCTCGTGACCAATCTTTCCACAAAACTGTGTGCAAATCACACACATACACACTTAACTAGCATGAACACAAACACACCTTCCCACAACCGACCAACCACCTAACAGAGCGGGCTATAGAGCTGTCAGTCGCAGCCTTAAATGTTTGTTTAATATCTTAATAGAGCACGTTTTTCTCTCGAGAACAGGACACCCACTGTGCACTCAGCCATCTTGCCTGTTATTGACTTGTGCTTGTGAGGTATCCCGTACTCTCACGCTGCTCGTTTCGCTTTAAAACAGCTTTATGCCGTTTACCTCTGTGCCCTGTGTTTCATTACAGGAGATAAATATTGTACTAATCACCGTGCGCTGTGTGAAAAAGTGGGCTGGTCCTCACTAACAATGAGAGGAGAGCTACTATCATTTATGTTTGTAAATGTCTCCTACTAAAGCTGCCTCAGTATATCACGTCCCCTCTCGAATTCTCAATCAGATGAAGACAAGGACTGGATTAACTCTTTGAGATCAGGTGTCAATGAGATTAAGTAAAGGTTATATTAATAATCATCAATCATATTTTACGCACCTCTCTAGGACTCGCCGCTGAGGAATGTCCAATGGCAGTGATGTATGAGAGAGTGTTGGTCCCAGGACTCGGGCATGTGGATGACTGACTGGCGGCTGCATCTGTAAGGATCTGCTGGAGTCTGTGGTTCTCCTCTCTCAGCTCTTCCACCTCCTCCATCAAGGAGCTTTCAGACAGCTTCAATTGGTGCACCTCCGCCTTCATCTCCTCCACTTTGCAGCCCAGGACGTGGCTGTTCTCCTGGGCCTCCTGGAGCTGATCCATCAGCCCCCTCCGCTCTGTCACCCCATTCTCCTCTCTCTCCAGGAGCACCCTGAGATCCTCCTGCAGGCTCAGGATGAAGCCTTGCAGCCTGGCTTCATTTGAGTTCGTGTCTTTGACTCTTCCCCCTTGTATTTCTTTCCCCGCGTCTCGCCCACCTTCTCTGTCTGTTCCCACACTTGGCTGCCATTGCCTCCTCCTCTCCTCCTTTCTTTCTTCCTCTCCTTCCCCCTCTCCTCTCATGGGAGGCAGCCTCTCTTGTTCTTCCCTGTGTGTTACAGACGCGGCAGTAATTCTGACTGCACCGATGGTTGCCATGCCAGTGGCGGCACTCACAGTCATGTCCAGCAGCTGCTTTTCTAAGGCATAGATCCTGTTCTGTAGGCTCTGCTCTCTGTCCCGGGCCAGGCTGAGCTTGTGTTGGAGTTGGGCTTTAAAGTTCTCAAAGTACTGGGACTGGCGACTCATCTCATCCTCTTTGGCCTTCAGATGCCTCTGACAGCGCTGCAGTCGGTCCCTCCAAACCTGCTCCCCTTGCTCCTTCTCCTTGGTCTGTGCGGGAGGAAAGATGGAGACAAAGTGAAAATATTTAAGAGAGAGTAGAGTCTGGAACACCAACTCCTGAGTTATCCTTGTAATCCCAAGTTTGAATGTAACCTGACCTTTGTAGCATTGCTTGTAATTTTACACATCTAGTACAGTCTTCATGTTTACAGTTTGTATGTCAATGCCTATTGATGCATTTAGAGATCCCAAGCACTCACCATGGTCCTGACCTCCTCCCTGAGCATGTAGAGTCTCTGGTCCAGCCTCTGTGAGTGTTGCATGCTGGGAAGGTGGGAGGACGAGGCTAGCTGAGACAGCTGCTGCAGCAGGGTCCTCTCTGACCTCTATAACTGTCTGATCCTAACGCCACACCACAGACAAGCTCACATTACATCATATCAGCTTCACACATATTTGCACATTGACATAGAGGTTTGCAGCTTTAATATCAATAATAAATTAATAATTTCCTGTTTTAATTTGAACAATCTACAAATTTGGTTCAGTTTTACCTCCCTGTGCAAGAAAAGATGAAAATCTCCTACAGCGAGTAATTCCAGGGGAGATGTTAGCAGCAGTGTGCTCGCATGCAAGTGTGCAGTGCAGTCAGGTGTGTGTGATACGTGATATCACCTTGGCCAAAAGTGAGTATATAGTGGCAGGTGTGTGCGTCTGTGTGTGTCACTGGATCCCCTCTCCCCTAGTCACTCACCTGTTCCTCAGGTAGCTGTCAGACCGGAGGACTGAACGGGCACTCTGCTCCATGTCAGCTCCCACTGAGTCTGTTACCATGGCAACAGAACTGCTTCCGGTACCCTTCGTTACAGATGAGGTCATGCGATCCTCCGTTGGTTAGCCTGTGCCCACTTGGTGAGTTTTACCTGTGGCACAGGAAGTGATGGTGTCAGACTTACTTAATAATAAAAGGGAAAGTGTTTCACATTTTCTCTGTGGTGCTTGTTTTTTTTTCTTATCCACACATCTGTCATAAACACACAGACGTAGGCAGAGATAAACACAAACATAGAAGAGATACACGCGCATAAAATACAGTCATCTATTATTCACCATCTCAACAGCTTGGTGGCAAGTTGTCGAGTACAGGTAGATCTATCTCTCAGGTTACCCCACCTCCTAATCAACCTGTCTCCTCCTGCACCTTCTACCACATCTTAGAATACCAAAAACTTAAAGGGTAGGTTCACATCTATACTCATGTGCCCGTGCATTGAAACTGTTTTGGCTGCTGTAATCATTGCCCCTGTTCATACTGCCCATTAAAAGGTATGGGTACCTACACTGGAAGTTCCCAGTACACCTCTTTTCAGGAATGGTTCACACAGTTGGCAAAAGTTGCATCATACAAACAAACTTATTTAAGCTCTAAGGAAAGGACTGAGTAATATGTAGCATGTTGGAGAGACTACTTGGAATACTTTGTTAATACATAACAGTTCAAAACACATACACAGCACACATAAGCACTCTTAATGTAACTGAGAATTAATTTTTTGCTTGTAAATTAGATTAAATTGTGGTGCTTATTAATGTAGAAATAGTCCACTGGGTTTGTGTGATTTAAAAAAAAATATTTTCAATTGTCTGTTATTATTTTATTTTATTTAGTAGTCATTTGATTTGTCGACAAAAATGTCACAATGTCTGTATACAAAAATAAAATAAAATACTAATTACAAAAAAAACACTACTAAAGGAGCATTTTACCCACAAAAGGACCCTTTGTATGTCAGTTATTCATGATGTACCAGCTTGAATTCACGAGGAAAACATTTTTTTCTCCGATACCTCCACTAATAACTGCACACATATTTATTTATTTATTGATTGACTGGGGTCCGCAATTAGTGTAATCCGAGTCTATTTCATCCAGCCGTATGTTCAGTACTTCCTCAACACATGGATTTTTGTTAAAACCTAATGTTTATCAGTGAAAATTTTTCAGTGAAAATACATGTTTGGTTACTGAGCATCAACCGTATAAATGATACTTGGATTATCCTGCATGACCTGTGTGAGTTTGTTAACAGATGCTTTGATAGTACTGCAGTTTTGCTGTTAAACGCAGTCCTCATTCAATCAGTAAATGTTTGCAGTTTTTTTGTGGAGGCATGCAAGAAAAACAGTCTTCACAAATTCAAAATACCAAAGCATGACGGACTGATTCACAAATGGTCATTTAGTCGGTGAAGTATTCCTTTAAGAAAGTCCTGAAAAAATGTGGACCTATCCTTTAAGCTCAACGTAATAAGTAATTCAACAGGCCAGTTTGGCTAATGCATAACTATAGTCTGTAAGGCAAGACTACATGAGTCAATGGATAACTGTTTCACATATGTATGATCAGAAAACCATTACTCTTGCAGATTTTGTATTCTTGTACTCTAGCAGTAAAACTTACACAACCTAAAATCAGTTGTTGTAGTGGTGAATGTACAATGGAGTCGATTATCAAAGGTAAAATTAAATAGTAACCTGGTTTTTGCGTTCCACTGATTGTAGTTTCATCTTCTCCATGCAGCGACGAGCTTCCAGTGAATTCAGCTTCTGCTCTGCGAACTTAGTTGCGCTGTTGTTTCCTTAGAAACGCCACAGACGTTGGACTTTGCCAGAATCCTCCACATCCAGTTGGCACTCAGTTTGTTCACCCCCACACTCAGCACTGTGCTTTCACTCTTCTTCTTCTTCTTCTCCTCCCTCCATCTCTCCTATTCTATTGTCCGACTGGGAATTCTTTCAACTGAGGCTGTGGCTCGTCTCCCTTTAATAAATCCTCTGATTCAGAGTTTTCTCTCAGTAAATCCATGTGTTTGCTTCTCACAGAGGAGTTTTTTTTTACGTTCCAGGTCCAAGAACCACTATAGTAAATGTTATTCATAAATAAATCTCACTTTAATCTCATGTATATCTGGTTACTTATAGTTACACAAATATGTTTGCATTCCAGGTAAGGGTCAAAAGTGCACATTTATCAAAAAAGGCCATGGGGTTTTCGTGAGCGGTCTACAAATGCATAAAAAACAATTAGGTTTTGTTTTGTCCTCGCTTGCCTCCACAGCACCTTAACACCTAAGAGAAAGAAAACACTTTTTAATTATTTCCTTGTCATTATTGTTGTCACTGTAACTGTGTTAGAAACTGTTATGATACAGTGAATAAAGGTGCTACCTGATGTGGGTCCACAGTCACTTTCATTAAGGCCAAAGAATAAATGCTAAAGAGAAAAACAAAAAGAGGAACAGAAACTAAAGGAACACAAGGAGTTTAAATAACAGGTGAAAAGGAGAGAGAAGAAAAGAGTGTCAAGAAGTTAATAAAATAACACACAGCATCAGTACAGATGTTAAGTCCTTCAAGTTGTCTCTTGTTTATCGTTGTCTTGTCACGCTACAGCTAACACAACAAAAAGAAACACAAAGTGTGAGTATGTACCTTTTCCTCTATTTCCTTTATTTGTCTCTTTTGCAAGTCAAGCCTGTCCTCCAGCTCTCTAATCCTCTGCAAGGCAAAGACAGACGTGGTTAGCTCGTCAAAATATCTCGGCCAGATCTCATCAAATCTAACAAAAGAAACAGTTTATAAACAGTTAATAAGACCGTGATCCAACAATTCCTGTATATGCTCCAAATACTCTGCCTCTTTCCCATCATGCCTTCTGTCTCCATGGTAGCTGTGTTGGGTAAGACGGTGCTGCCATGGCAACCGAAGACCAGATTTAAAAGTGAACCGTGGAAATGACTATATCTTTGGGCCTTATATTAAAACCAGAGCAGATCATTCACTGACTCTGGAATGTCACGAGTGTTCACAGAAGTATATTTAATCTAGTTACAGTATCTATAAGTGTATTCAGGATTAAAAAGGAGGCAAACACACGAGGAAAGACACAAATTATAAAACTAAAATACCAGCTCTTTCATTTAATATCTTCCAAATGTATCTTTGGTGAAGCTAAATGCTTCAAGCAAACCCAGCTCAGTGATTAATAAGGTAATAAAAACAAGCTGTTAAAATTATTGTTACTGGACCACTGAGTCAGCCATGAGAGTGAGTAAGTGTGTAAACTGAAGCCAACTGTGGGGAGGAGGAAACGGTTTTTCTGGATTTTTAGATCTATCTATAAACAATCAGCAGTTTCCATAAATGTATTTACTTTGTTAGTATATTTCATGAGTAGTTGATTAGAATGTGTTTTAAAAGTCCTGTATGTAACTCTAGAGAAAGACAGTTGATTGTGGAGTTTCATTCATGGTCATCAAACACTGACGCTTTGGGTTGGTTGTTTGAACCATAGACCCAAAGTGTCGGTATTTGACAACCTGGATATGACACTCATATCCCTTTTTTTCTTGGTGTGGGCTGCAGCCCAGCACAGCAGGGATTTACAACAGGGCTACATCTTGAAGGTGTGTCTTACGGCGCATTCACACTAGGGATGCACCAACCCGATATCTGGATCGAATATCGGAAAATGCAACCTATACCTGAGGCGATCCTTTCCCTTTAAATCTTTTGCAACGCGAGCTACGTCACATACGCCATGGAGCGAAGGAGAGAATCTACTGTGTGGAGGTATTTCACACTATTGCAACTGCTGTTGCACAATTGTTTATTTTAGTTAAAAATAAATAGTTCATCATTGCATTAATCTGTTTAATCTTGTTTCATTCATCAATGCCTGATGCCTCTAATCTTTTCTGTTCTACATGTAAAGGTATATAGCTTTTTAGGTCAACCATGGTATCGGATCGGTATTGAGTATCGGCTGATACTCAAAGCCGCAGCATCGGAATCGGTATCGACACTGAAAAAGCTGGATCGGTGCATCTCTAATTCACACCAGGATAGTCCGAGGGACTTATTTCATTTGGGCGGAGAATACCGAAAAATTTAACACCTTCATTTGGTTCGGTTCACTTTCACACTGCACTTTTTAAAGTCGACCAAACCGCCTGGACAACGTCACGCAGTTACAACAGCTGCTCGTTTGTGGGCGGTATTGCCCGAAGCAACCACTGACCAGGAAGAAACATAGCATGAGGAAGAAAAAAACCCGGCTCATCGATTGGCCAGGACAGAAAACAGAAATCCATCCCCTTAAGCTGGCTTGGTCACCACAAAAACAATGGCGCAACACCAAATTTATCAATAAGCGCCTGCACCTCCTCACTACTCCATGTCTGCCCACAAGACGTTTTCCAACTTTTTCTTTTTTACCTATGCTTCTCCTGGTTTGCGCTGTTGGCTTTGTTTTTTTTTTCTTCCAAAATGCACTGCGCTCTAAGTCACTTCCTCTCTTTGGTTCGCTGGATAGTCCTTTTGCATTTCCCACTGTAAGCAAACCGCACCAGGGTTCACTTGCAAGTGAACCGAGAACCCCAGTTTTCAAGCAGACCAGGGTTCAAGGGTCAACTATGTTTCTCCAGAGTTACAAACAGCACTTTTAGTGTTCTGGTTAGAGATTAGGAAGACCATGTTAGTAAATTACAGCTCAACTGATTCAAATGAAGTTTAGGGTGCAGTGGTTGTTGATGTACTCAATGAATCACATATACTGTACGAGCCATGGGTGTAAAACTAATGTGAGGGCTGCAGAGTGGAGGGGTACTGAAGGAGTGGGGGAGATTATTCAGATCACAATGAAATACACACACTAGCACACACAGAGTCATTCTGTCTCATCTTTTCACTCTTCCACTTCTACATCTGGACTTACAGATAGGGTTACAGGTTGCACACACAGGGATACTGCATCTTTTTCATAGCACCAGAGGTCTGGTGGGGTCAGACGTTTCAGACAGGAACCAGGGGTCAGATTGAGGGAGGGCAGGACTCAGTAACCTGACTGCATTTGTTTTAAGCCTTACCTGCTGGGCCTGCTGAAGGAGCTCCATGCGCTCCTGTAAGATCTGACTGTCAAACTGCCGGCTCTGCCGGAGAATCTGACGCCGCAGCTTGTCCACGGCTAGCCTCAGCTCCTCCCTCTGCCTGTCTGTCAGCGACTCGGCCACCGCCTGGCATGCCGGCTGCTCCTGCTGCAGAGCGCTATACAGCGTGGCCTCCAGCTCCTCGATCCTCTGCACAGCCAGCCATATACACACACACATACAGGTACACACACGCACACGGACGTGCACATGCACATGCAGAAACACACACACAGGCATGCACAAGCACACACATGAAGGCACGCACACAAACAGATACAAACACACACACATACACACACCACTGTGACCATGGCAGATATGGGGAACACTGTTCCACTTTATATTGGGGGTTACTGAGGCTTGACCTTCACATGGTAACTTCATTATATCAACAACACAAACTGTGTTTTTATTCTCTCTGTTCCAGTAAAGTTACCATGTGAACAACAAGCTTTTACCAACACAATATAACGTGGGACCATAAACACAAACCAACACCAAAACTGACCAAATCAAACGGTTAGAATTTTATGGAAAGTGACCTAAGTGTTAACTTATGTTTACTGCGAACAGCCTATTTAAATCAGTGGGAGGGGAGAATGTTTTAAGATCATTCATACTAACAAAATCTAACACTAAAATCTTATTAAACCCATTCTGTCTAATTTTTCTTCAGCTTCACTTGTTGTCCACATGAACCAAGTACACAGGATATACATAAAGGCATTACATCTTCATATTTTCTACAATTTAAGACTAAATCAGTAAATGGCATAAAGCCAACAAACAAGAAGCCAAATACCTCGGCCAATTCAGTGGCTTCCATTGTTAAGAGAATTTAGATTTCAGTGGTAAAAGATGCAGTATCCCGACACAATGCAACAAATTTTACCTTTATGGAGGATGTTGCATTCATGATGTTTAATGGGGTTCCAAATGTTTATGTGTCATGCTGGAATGACAATGGTGCACCCCTGCATTCCTCAATCACTTTATCATGAACCACTAGTGCTTGTACACAACCTTGGTTAATGTTGTAAATAATATAAATGAGTGCATGTTGTCTGTTTGAGAGGCTTTGGCCAACTTTTGCATAAAGGGACAAGGTCATACTGCTCCAGGTTCCGTACCATGTAGGCCTGGTCCAAGGCCTGCTTCCTGTAGTCCAACTCTTCCTCGAGGAATCCCTTCTGCTTACTGAACAGCTCCTACAACAAGATGTGATAACATAAAATGCAGGATGTGGTATCACAACTAAATGGTAGAGTACAGTGCATACTGTAGAGCCAGGAAAACTGTGAGTGGCACAAATTAGATTTGGGTGGACTTTTTGACATTGGAACAAGAGAAAAAAAAACAAGCAGATAAATAGCTTGTTTTGTTTATGCAGCAGTCAAAGGTAAAGTGTATTTGTATCTTTAACAGTTTAAAGCTTGTGTACTCTGATGGTATTGATTTTTCACCTTGTCATTTTCCAGGTCGATCATCTTCTGAGTAAGAGCGGCCTCTGTGCTATCTATCTGCTTCAGCCACTGCACACGAAAAGAAGGCAAAGATCATGCATTTTCAGAAGCTACAATAGTTGTATTTTTATCATCTGTGTTTAATTTAACAAAAATGAATCAAATGTAGTGGCTGCTTTGGGGATACATGAAGTGTTATTGCAGCAGGTGTCCACCATGTGGCAGTAAAAACACAACATGTGTGAGAGGCCTTTTACTCACCTTTTCACACAGTGAGATCACCGTCCCTGCTTGGATCACTGCAACCTGCTCCTCATTTCTGAGATTCTACGAAAACAAAACACGAGTTATTAGAATTAATAAGAATACCACTTATAAAAATGTCTTTTTTAATCCAGCAGTGTGTTAAAACTCACCCCATTATCCCCCAGGATATCCAGCTTCTTCATCAGCTCAGGAATGATTACATCCTGCAGGTCAAAGCCAGCCATCATATTGATTCCGTGAAGTCTTAAAGGACAATAAATAAAATAGTCTGTGTTGGTGTGTGTGTGTGTTATCACCTTGACTCCCTCCTGGTTGCAGTAGATCTGCAGGGCACTGCTGCTGTTCTCAGGGAATGCAGACATGTGCAGATTGAGGGCAGGAGATCTGCGCTCCCTCTCCTACACAAAGTAATGACCATGTTAATATTCATACACACACATACACCAAAAAAAAACAAAAACACATCTTATCAGCCAGACTAACAAGTCCTACAGTCATGTTACAGTTGATCATATCATTGATGGTGGTGCACTGTGGACAACATACTACATGAGTGTGAAAAGGGAGTGAATGAGGGATTTACTTACATGACACTGAAAACATGGTCGGGATCTGCCAAAATGAGGGAGGTGGAAACCCATAGATTTAAAAGGGAAACCAAACCAAACCAGTAGGGAGATTGAAAACACATGCTGAAACTCAAAACTGAAAATGTGATCTTAAAAAGATGCTGCTCTGCCTATACTGAGACACTCCTGCTACATAAACAGATGCAGCATCAACTGATATGAGTGATGCTACCTATTTTAAACCTCTAGGTCAGTAACTTTTTCACTGCACATGTCAATTTCTCACATAATATTAAAGAAAAAATACTTAGCAGATAACGCTACACTGTTTTATCTTTCCTATACTATACATAAGCTTTTATCTGTTGGAAAACAAAACGTGGGACACACATGCAAAAATGAGAGGAAAAATGAACCAAGATGGGATTGAATATCCAACTTAAATACATTTTTATTCAGTTAAAAATTATATTCATCTGAACACATTAACACAACATTCTTTCATGAATAAAAAAATCCAGTTCACTGGAAGGGGAGTGGACACAGCTGCCATGCAAAACAATGGAAACCACAAATGTATACAGAGGGGGACTCAAGTGTGTACAAATGAACAGTCTGTCTGTCTGTCTGTCCGTCTGTCCGTCTGTCTTTCTGGCGAGTCACTTTATGTAGGTCTTGATTAAGGAACTGATGTTGTTGTCGCCTCCTGGTGACAGTTTGGCGTTGGTACAGTCTCTTACTTCCAGTTCAAGCACTCTGAATTCCAGCAGCTCATTCTGATCCCGAGCATCCTGAACCTCGGCCTTGAGCCGCGACTCGGCCTGCTGCGATGCACACACCTGCAGACACACACAAATCTTTGTTATAATGGTTTAGTGTTGTTTACAAAGCATTATGAATACTCTGAATAATGAATGTTGTTATCATATTTTTTTGTTTTGTAGGTAGCTTAGAATCAACTCAAATTAACAACCTCATAATAAAATTAAATGTGCTAAAATTTAATTTTACTTTTATCCACAAATTAAAGCCAACTCATATTACTGGTTGTGCTTTGCTAGCCTGGCATCATATAACCTCATGGATCATTCAGAGGTCGGCACTCTGGCTCAGTTTCCAACCTTTTGGCATCAACTTTATCACAGTTTATGGAAAATTGTCAAATGCTGAAAGCTGGCAATGACTGCTTGCAAAAATGAATAATCATTTTAATTTTTTCTTTGATCATTATGCTCTACAGAAATAGACACATTTCCAGAAATTCTAATTTCATACTGCTTCTGGCTGTGCCTTAAGCACTCATAATTATCACCCTTGAACTTACTGAATGACAGATAAACCGAGGGGAGTTGTATGTGGCATGAGAGTAGATTGTGAAAAGGGGTGTTTCCGGGGGCGTACAGAGGTGGTGAAATCTGGTGATGAAATCCAGATTGTCAGTCTTTAGTTTCTTTTGTTTCTCTTGGATTTCTTTAAATTGGTTTCTAACATTTCAATTTTATGCTGTATTTTCTGTCAAGTGTATGTAAGGCATTTAGGTTTTAGACTGTATTCTATATAGGACATGTTCTTGACTACTTGTGTTTACACGTTTTGCTAAATGAAAAAAAAAAACAAGGTTTCGGAGCAGGACAAAAGATTGTGCAGAAATGTCCATATTCCTCAATATCAGGCGCTGAAGTATCCTTTGGTATCAGTACAGAGAATACACGATACTACGGTATCTTTTAGCAATGGCACTAAAGATCTTAAACAATGCCAAGCTCTAGTTGGCATTCTGCAAGTCTGCAATGATGCAGTATCTTGACGCAGCATCTATCTTGCCAATAAAAGTGAGTATAGGCTAATGCAATCTACCTTCTCATGCAGCTCCTGGTTGGTCCTGAGCAAGTACTGCTTCTCCTCCACCCACTTTGAATCCTGCCATAACAACCAAACACAACATCAGCACAAAATGATACTGACAAGAACAGGAAAGGGAGGAAAGCATCCCCGACAATAGGGTGTAATGAACAAAGCTGTCAGAAACACAATCAGCCAAATCAAAACCAACACAGGGACCATGTACTGTATTTCCAAATGACACATGCAGATGTACCATAGACACAAACAGACAGGAGCATAGTGGCAGTGGCACAAGTTTATTGATCCAGAGAAATAAAGACCTCTCCTGAGAAAACAGGCAAAGGAGCTGCATTCACAGTCATCCACAGTTCACAGTAACAGGGGGAACAGAAGGTGATCTGAGATGAAAAATGGCAGAGCAGCAAATCAAATAAACAGAGCTGTGTCAAGCCACAGTGGAACAGGCAACATGCAGAAAATGTGCAGTGACAAAGGAAAAACCTCACAACAAATGAAGAAACTAAGATTGCTGATATGAATTCATCACAATAATTCTAGTGTTCCTCATGATATTCAGTGTAGGTTATAATTAAGGTGCCAGAAGTTATTTCAATCCATTAGTTTTGAGAAAACAGCCGAGGCGTTTCTCCTAGACATGACAATGTTTGGCTTAGTTATCAGACTAAGATGTTTTATGATCACTTTTGTACAAATTAAATGAACTAAAATTAATGTAAACTGTATTTTCAAATTCAGAAAAAGCAAGACATTACTGGATTAACATCTAGTAAAACAACCTATTCATAGCTGACAGGAATCAAATTGGTTCAAGTCTCCTCTCCAGGCTCGACAGCACTGACAGGCCCAATAAGAAACAGAACCAACAAGGAAGGATAGAGGGTGAGGAAGAGCATGCAGGAAGTGACATCACAGGATTCTGCGGCAGACCTGGTCAGCAAAGCGCCAGCCCAGGAGCAGAGCAGCCAGACAGACATGCAGGAGGGCCAGTGAGAGCAGGACCAGTGAGCTCCTGTCACCATCCCTTGTCTTTGTTACCTGCCCCCTCTCTGCCAAGGCCTTCTCCAGGTCCACTATCTTGGCCTGGCAGCTGCTGAGCTCCGTCTGCAGCTGTTCACGTGTCTGTGGGAGGGAAGCTCAGCCATCAGGGACCAGCATGAAAATTGGTTTAACAGCAGAAGAAAACTTTACATGGTATTACTGCAAAATATGCATTTCAATAATTTAATAGATTTGTAAGTTACAGAATATTCACTTCTTATGTCCTATGTACAGTTTTTCTTGCAAAGTTGTAAAGAAAAACATTTGAGGGATCATGGCCAAACAGGGCATAGAGGTTAAAAGTGATACGAACCCTGGCTTCCCTCTCAGCATCCAGAGAGCCCCCCGTCTGCTCTTGAAGAAGGGCGTAGGCACGCTGGAGAGCCTGGTACTCTCTGGTCAACTGACGGAAGCGAAGCTCTGACTCTTCACGGGAAATAGTCTTTATCAAATAAAAGTAGAAATTAAAGATATATTAAAAAGAGACATGGTCAAACGCACACACTAACCTTTACCTTTAATTATTTTACTTACATAGATGGTGTTAGACCCATATAATATAATATAGTTTAAGGCTGAGTGTCCATATAGTGTTTATTCCGAGTGCCAGCGTCTTTTTAAAATTATTCCAAGTGAGAAGAGAGCATATGCAGCCGCAAGCTGCCGCCTAGAAAAAAAGGGCTCTTTTTAAGAGCACTCTAACTTTTTTGTGTGGCCACTTCAAGTGCATCTAGAGGGAAATCTCTGAACTCTTCCGAAATACACTGGTGTCATCACTGTGGTCCTTTGCAGGCAACCAATCTATATTAGATAGGGCAGGACTCATCATTCAGGTAACCAAGAAAATGCAGGAGAAGCTTGGCTATGTCTGTCTATCCCGAATTGTATGATATGTCAGACAGAAACTATCACAACAAAGACAAAAAAAGCTCATCCGTGGGAGCAGATCGGCCGGACACTGAATGTTGCTAGTGAGTGTTGTAAGCATGTTGCTGTCGATGTAGCCATCAGACAACACTTAAGTGCCCTCTAGCATCCTGACAGCAATTGTTTTTGCCAGAGAAAAACACTATATGGACACACAGCCTAAATTATTTCTTTCAACTTAAACAGAAGATTTTCCAACCTCTTCCAAATCCTCCTCTGGAGTTGCCGGTGTGCGGTCAGTGAGGTCAGTGTTGTAGGAGGTCAGAGAGGAGGTCTCAGAGTCTACCGACTCCTCATCAAATCCAAAATATGTCTCCACAACATGCCTCTGCATGGAGGAAAAGAGAACAACAGAGGATATGCACATTGTTAAATAAAATTAGCAAAGATTATGTTGTCCAATCTAAAGAAAGCCCAAAGCCCAAAATCCAGCATTCATCCAGATTATATCACACCTGATTTTAGCTTAAATAAGATCTTAAATCCACCAAACATTTCAGCTTTACAGTATGTTTAAAAAATTTGTACAGTAATAGTTTATTCACTGACTTTTGTCTAAACCAGTTATTGTCATTCTGTTGTTTATCTCAGGCAAGATAATCTGATCATATCAGATCAAATTTCTGCGTGTTTGTTTACTTCTTTCTGATCTTAACTCCATTCCAAACCCCACAGAGTCCTTACCATCATGTTTATAAGTCATCTCCTGGCAACCAGAGAAGTAGAGGCAAACTAGGGCACAGAGGCAAATGAAGGACGAGAAGTAGAGGATAAGGAGGATGTACTCCGTCATGTTGCTACTAGATCAAAAACGCTGACAAAAAACTATAAAGAATCTCCCCCAAATACATCTATCGTATCTTGGACTGCACTAGCTGATTTATACAGACTGTGCAGGCCTTAAGTGACGTCCAAAAAGCCCAAATGCTTTCCGTTGCACTCCCACACAAAATGGAAAAGCAGACAATAAAGCTTCTGGTTACAATGGAATTACTCCTACAGAAAAAACAAAAGGGCAGCTTCTGGATATTGTCTCCAAGCTCATGCACTCAGCTTCTGAGTTTAAGTCCTAAAAAAGAGCCAAGCCGCTGTGCCCAACCCTGTATCCACCTCACCAAGGTGACAAACTAGTTCCAGCAGGAGAGGTGGGGGAAAATATCTGACATGCATCTATAAACTCCTCCTCCTGGCAACATCATAAACTCTGAAATGTCCCCAGGTGTAAACATGCACACATAACAGCAATTACCTTTGTCTAACACAGTCACCTCATCCAATTAAAACCATTATTATAAGTCAACCTCATCTCTTTCCCCTCTTTATCCACATGTAAGTAAGCTCAAAAAAAGACCAACTCGTGTACAAATTAAGCTTGCAATTTTTGCACTAAATGTATTCATTCATTCATAACACTAAATAAAATAAGGCAACAACAGAAACAAACAAATAATTTTCCTCTAGCTGTGGTGGATGGTTTCAGCAGGAGCTGCATGTGTACTCAGCGTAATGCTCCCAGCTGTGAGGGATACTGTCATCATTGTCTCCTGAGCCCAATTAAACACAAAACATGCACACAGAGACACACACACACTTAATTAAAAACAGTACTTAAGGATCAGTCAACCACAGATAAGGTAGTTGCTTAGTTACGCACCACTGGATTTTAAAACACTCGTGGACACTCACTTTAGACAGTTTCAGAGGTTTCCTCCTGTTCTTTTTGCTCATCACCAATCGGTCACGTTCCTAAAGACAAACACAGTAGATAACAATGAGAGCCCCACATCTGATATTCAGTCGAGACTCAGTGAGCTGCAAATGCTTCACACAGCTCAGTCAAAACAATAAGAATATTAGATTTCATGCAGCAGTGTCACATTTCGTATTTTTCTACAAATTTCAAGGTCAAATAAGAATGCAATAAAATGGAAAAACTGCATTATAACACTTATAAGTTTGACATGAAGTGGTAATGGTGCAGCAAGCGGTGTAATTATAATAAAGCATGTGGGCTGAAGCCAAGTGATGTGATGAAAAGCTATGAAAATATGGCATAAAGATGGATGGGAAGGATGAATTAGAAATTTTGTAGAAACATTATTTTTCTAAGATTATTTTTGTTTTTTATTAAAGGACAGCTGCAGAGAGACAGGGAAGGTTGAGGGGGACATGACATGCAGCAGGCCGCTACAAAGGACTCAGCCTATATGGAGCAGACACGCTACCAGGTGAGCTAGAGGTCACCCCGTAGAAATAATCTTGAACCAGCTTACATTCTACCAAACACACCCTCTGCCCCTTTCTGAAAATATATAACTTATTCCCCTAAACTGAGGGGATCCAAAAGGCAGAGAGAGCACCGATTACAGCGGGTGCTTTCACAATGTGATGCCTCTGGTGCGGCAAATTGTCTGACAGGAGACAAATTCCTATTAACTGACAGCATGTATTGTTATATCACCCAGCCCACTCCCATTTTAGAACAATCTTTGATTATTTTACAGAAAAAATGAGATATCAGCGCTCGTTACAGAAATATATGCCATACTTAGCTGTTAAAAACTGTGACACTGGAACTGGAAATTTAATCACTGAAACTTCTTCACAAAATATGTGGTTTGAGTAAAACCCTGACCTGCATGAGCTCGTCAATGATGCCCCGTTGCTCAGAAACCTGCAGCTTGAGGAACTCCACTTCCTGCTCCTCGTGGGCGTGGCTCAGGTCTGTTAGGGAGCTTGGCCGTTTCAGCTGGGGCTGGATGGATTGTTGCTGTGAGGGGGGCCGCGAGGAGGTCGCTTTTTCCTTCTGAAAGTGGACAGAGAGAAGCTTCATCATGGTTGTAGAGAATTATTTCATGCTGTTCCTCAAATAGCCAGTAGAGGTCCCGCTTCCTTTTTAATGATATTCTCAGTGACACCCAAATTGCAGCAACACAATCTGTCTTTCTTTACAGATTCATACTAAAATATCTGTTTTCTACAAGTAATTGAACTTTGAATTATTCTTTCACTAGACAGAAGAGAAAAACAACAGAGAGCAGGCACAGTAAATAATATACAGTGTGCATCTCACCATCTCAGCGTTCTCTCTGCTCAAGTTCTTCAGTTTCTCCTCCATGCGTTGCAGCGTTTGCAAGAGGTCGTCATTCTTCTTGGACAGCCGCTTGTTCTTCTCAAACATGGGCTTCATCTGGCTCTCGGCCTCTCGCACCCGCTTCAACTGAACAGAGGAAGGAAACAGGGAGGGGAAACAATGTAATCCTAAGTCTCCAAGTGAGACAGAATTTCCAGTTTGAGCAGGAGGGGCAAAATCAAGGTTAGAGGCCATAGAAAATAAAATGTTTTAATACATGTTTCATAGGCGTGTAGGCCTGTAATTTCTGCATGCATGACCTTCTGTGTGTGTGTTTCTCACTAGTTCATTCCTCTCGTCAGCCAGCAGTGCATTTCTGTCCTCCAGTTTCCTGATGACCGAGTGGAGCTCCGCAATTTTCAGCTGGAACCTCCTCATGTCACGCTCCTCCACCTCCTGTGGAGCCGGGGGGAGAGGAGAGGAGGACGAAGATAAAAACTAAAAAAGGGAGTACATGCAGGCAGGCAGGCAAGTAATTGAGGTGGATGGGAAAGAGGAGGCGGGATGAAGGATGAGACACCATTTTACTGTGACCCTGTATGTGAAGTATACACAGTATTCACATGCCTCTCACATGCCTCTCTCTCATGAATGAGCTGAAAGTATGAGCTGCATGTGCAGGTGTGAATTGGTGTAAAGATATACAATACTGTTGTATATCTCCATATGACATATGATGGATGTTTTTACTCATCACTAGGGAAAAAAAGTCCCTGAGTTTGCTTTACAATCAGAATGGTAGGATGGATCTGTCTGCCATTAAGACCTGCTAAAGTAACAAAAACACACAAAGATTTTTTGTCCTTTATTTTACCTTCAATATTCTAGAGTTCAGTAAAAGAATCAATGTAAATCCAATGTTCTTTCTGTCATTTCAATATTGTAGAGGCTTTGTTACCCTGAAAAATATCAGAAATCCAGTGACTTTTACGGTTCTGTATATGACATTCAAAGCATTAATATAGCAGCAAACCCCTATTTTCTATGTAAAGATATAGTGGAGTGATGGCCTCCTGTGTAGAGACTGACGTCATGCTGCCTCTGTGTGCTTGCTTCTGTGTGGTTTGTTGTGGTAAGCCCATCTGACCACGAGTGCATGTTTGTGCATGTGTGTATAACGGCTAGCTCATTGCCACAAGGTTGCACTGCGCTCACACGGTGGTTATCAGTAATTTTCCTGCAGCATCGGCACGGAGGCGTAGTGCCCACCCTGCAGTTCCCCCTGGTTAACACCGTTGGCTCTGTCAGCACTGTTGCCATTGTTTAGCGCTATTAATTAGCACCATTAGCCAGCCCTTACAGAATGTGTTGCAATTGCAACAGTTGACGCCAATTTGACAAATCCCTGTGAGTTCTGCATGTACTTGTGATTTCCCCCCAGGACTGCTGTTTTTCCGCAAGTTTGATTTGTCATAATTGTTTCCCATGAGTTTTACCAATCATAGCAGTCCCTCGCATAACATCACCGGACTCACTTCCTTGTTTCTGGTTGTGACGACGCAGACATGTGGGACACAAACGTCTCATGTTACCGACAAAAATGGTTGCTAAAGGCCATGCAAGGCAATCCTGATGCTCTTTTCAAAAGCAGGGGTGAACTAATTTGCATCATGTGCAATGTTATGGTGGAACACAAACGTCATCAGTTGAAAAATACTTTTCGACTGCAAAACATACCCGAAGAATGGCTGAAACTTTCAACTGCTCCTGCAATTTCTTTACAAAAAATGATTTAAAACATCACAACATGCATTGCAATTTTTTGGAAAAGCTGCCAGAAACCGGACATTTTAGACCACAACAATCCCCCCAAAAAGCAGTGAAATTCTGGAGTGGCTAGTAGCCGCTAGCTCATGATTTTAATTTACTCATGCATTCATATGTACTGATGTGTGTACCTGATTGTTGAGCAGGTCTGAGTTGTCCCCCAGCCCAGGCATCACCTCTCTCTTGGGGCTGCCGTGGTTGTGTTTCTCAGCCTCTCGTACCTGACCCAGCTGCTCATCCAGGGCTTCTTTCTGAAGCTGAAGCTTCTGAGCGAATCCGGCCTGCACCCCCAGCTCCCTCTCCAGGGCACACATCACCCGGTCCTTCGCCTTCAGCTCATCCATCTATGGGCGGGATAGTAAGGGACATAGTGGGTGGTGGGAGGAGTGAATGAGGCAAACAGACAGTTTTCCATTAAATCCAAGTTACAGCCTATATTATAATCAATGAAAATGTTCACATTAAATAGTAATATGTAGTGCAGATACTTCTGAGATCAGGTTGAAGGAAATACACCAAAAATATTCATAAAATTCAGCAAAAAATGTGAGTATCTGGTTTACATGACATGCACTGTCCTTCTGTCTTCTTTATGTGAAAACAATTATGTTCACCGTGATGCAGCTTTTAACCTGACGTCCCACTCTGTCTACACCTTCAGTCTAACAAGCTGTTTGCTCCGATGGCTGAGAACAGAACAAGGGAGCCACAGCATTTTAACATTTAAAATATAGTGCTTCAGCTGTGATTAATTTATGAAGCTTTGTTCTTGCTCCGAGTTCACACAACTTCTTGTGACAAATGCTCCCACATCTACTTCCCTCCATATTTTGTTCTTTAACACTGGCATTTCCTGCACTTTTACCACTCTGACTCCAAACACTATTAAGTCTCCTTGTTCAAACATTCCTTTGCTAACAATAATGCCTGTTGTAACCCTGCTAAATGTAAAATGATTAATGAGTAACTGCAGCAGGTATACAGGCTTTTATTTTGGCAGATAAGCACCACATGGTGAGATATGCAAAGACAGACAGTACAGCAATTAGCCTCTAGCCTTCACACAATGTCAGTGAGATAAACTTCAGAAGCAGGAAAACAGATGTCGGGGTGTGAGGTATTCCAGGTGATATTCAAATATGGCTGAGACAGACAAGGACTATAAAAGTAACAGCTGCTGGGTTTGTCAAGATAACCTATCATGGGAATAACAATAATACATTGTTTAAAGGGCAGCGTAAGACCTGTCTTTTTGTTATTCATTGCTCTGTATTCTGTAATTTAATTGAGGTTAGCTTGTTGTGATGGACATAACAGAACACTCCAACAGAGGCCCAGAGGGGAAGTGATCATATATAGTATCAAATTTTAAAGGCAGAGCACACACTGTAGGCTCCAAATAAATAGTTTATTTCCCTTTTCCTCTTTTTTAAGGCAAGATTTAGAGCCTCAGGAAGATCTTGGGGATCGAAATGTTAACTTAAAAAGAGAAAAAGAGAAATAAACAATTTATTTAGAGCCTACAGTGTGCAAACCTCCTCTGTGCCCAGCAGTGAAGTATTTTTTTTGTCTTGCCTCTGAGTATTTTTGCCAGGATGTGTGCACACTTTGTCCCTCCATCTAATTTTGAAGGCCCAAAAAACAATTTTCTCAACCAGCTCCTTACTTCCACAGCATTACTGCACACACTTTCTGACCAAGTTAAAACAGTTTTGGTCATTTCAATTTATGGAGTGTGTTTTGCAGCAAGGGTTTAACTACATTTTCATTTAAATGTGATGACAGTTGTGTGAGTTTGCTGGGTTTTTTGTTTTTTTTTGCCAGACCACTGGCAATAAAATTTGATCAAACCACACCCACATGTGGTCCTCATGAGGCAGATTAGCTCAGTTTTTCAGTGCTTGGAAGTTGAGGAAGTGATTGTTACTTCTTGTTGTTAAGTTATTGAGAAATATTAGACAGTCTAGGCATGTTGATACTGTAAATACAAATGTGCTAACTGGAATACCAAGGTAAATAAGGGTTAAAGAGATGGAGTAATTTCTAATACATTTGAATGATCTGTTGTGTGACATATTATATCATATCACAGAGTCACCTGCAATATTTCAATTCATTAGTCTTTATCTAAAGACTCCTTGAGTGGCCATGTCAGTTTAAGATAACGTAGTATCTCTTATGTGTGTCTTCCCAGCAACATGTGGTCTCACCAGTCGGCGAATGTCTCTTTCACAGTCCCGTTTGATGCGGTGCACCTCATCCTGGTGCTGCTGGTAGGCCGTGCGGAGATCTGCTGCTTTGGCTTTATCTGCCTGCAGAGCATTTGCATGTGCCTCCTCAGCCTGTTTCCTGGCTGTCTTCTGCTCCTGGATCTAAAAGACCACGCACACACACACACACACGTGTCATATATTAATACACACACCAACAAAGAGAGTGACACTCTCGCATTCATCGACACACATCCTATCCAAAAGACAGTTGTAATGATAGATGCCCTGTTTGTCTGGAAAGGCTACAAAGAAACAATAGCTTGGAAACAGGCTTTTCCACCCTGCTTCCTGTTTTTCAGCAGCAAATTTACAAAGGTTTACACAGCCCCACATCAACAACACTCAACATTGACACACACACTTTAACACACACACACATGTGCACTCATATAATGGTTTCAGAATGCCAACTTTCCACAAAATGCTGTTTTCATGAGGTCACAGCCTAAATACAACAAAAACAAAAAGACAGCGGTCACAATTGGCAGCTGAGGCCGATATGCAAGTGCTTTAATTATGGTTTAAATATGGTTTTAATATGGCTTTTTGCTGCACTGACTAGAAGCAAAGTTTGAGCTCTACTCCATATTATTCCACAATATATAATGAAAATATATTCAATACCGCATTACTGTCACCTGAATACATGCTACAACCCACCTCCTGCTGTAGCTTTATCCTCTCCCCATCAAAAGCTCTCCTGGCCTCCTCCCGAGCCTCTGCCAGGAGGGCATTTTTGAGCTTGTCAGCAGCTCCATCTCTAAGTGCGTTAACAAGCCCCTGGAGTCTCTGCACCTCAGCATCCCGAATCTTTATGGCCCGGGCCAGCTCGACTTCATGCTGCCGCGCCAGGGTCTCGCGGGCAGCCGCTATCTCCCGAAGCTTTTCTTCATGGAGTTTGGCACGCAAGTCAGTGAGCGCCACAGCGTGTTTGTGCTGCTCAAGCTCCCGAGCCTGCCGCTGCTCCTGGAGCCGCTCGCGGAGCTTACATACCTGTGAGAGCGACACATTTTGCCATTAGAGTTGCATAAGAATCCAATCATTATCAAACAAATCACAGGCCGCCATCCGTTTGCCCCCAGACTGTGTGCAGCACTGTGACGACTTCATTTGCAAGTTTGCACTTTGGGTCCTGGCAGTTTGAAACAAAATGGATGCACAGCTTTCAAGTGGTGATTTATTCCCCAACAGGGAGCAGTAGACACTCAAATGGAGAACAGTTATGGCTCCTGTGCTGACTTAAATAAATGTGAAATCAAAAAGAATTTTCCCTTGCATGTACCTCCTCATATCTCTGTCTGCTCAGATTAATTTTAGCATGATAAATGATTCTGTTTGATGCTTTTGTGTACTTGTCCCACCCTTACTGTTGATATTATACTTTATGCACTGCTGTTGACATTCTTACACCCACTGCTCCATATGGCATCTTGCAGATGCTTTTTACGTATAGCGCATATGCTTTTAGTAAGCAAGTAAGTTGCCCCCGTAAGAACTGAATCCTGACACTGTTACTGCCATTCTCAAAGTACAACCATGATGGATGCAGAGAAGGGCAGAGAGGTAGTTTCATTGTCAATCAGAAGACAGAGGGAGAGGCAATCCACCCTGACAGCTTGACTACGTGCCGTGTTGGAAGGACAGGCCTAACAGCCACTGAGTAAATATAATGCTGGCTGGCCATGTGGTGTACACTGATGAAAATGTGTGCATCATTTACACCTTCTTAATGAGACACTGGAAAAAAACTATCAACAACTGAAGCTCCAACATGTGGAACTAAGTATAAGCTCATAACTGAGTGCATTCAGCATTATTACAGCTGCTACTATGAGTATTACCTCTTAGTAAGTGTGCTTGTATTGAATATTAGCTGCAGTGAAAAAGCCTTTTCAACTTCATGACTATGAGCCGGCACAAATAAGTGAATGGTTTATAAATAATTCTTTGAAATTGGCCACCCTCTCCTTCCCCCGCTTCCTCCGCTTCTATTGTGATGATTTAAAGGGGACTCTCTCCTGTCACTGTCATTATTTTTAATACACAAGGCCTCCTCCTCCTCCTCTTCTTCTTCCTCCCTCTCACCTTGCTCCGCTCCTGCTGCAGCTCTATTTGGGTGTCCATGAGTTTGCTTCTCAGTTCCTCGTTGGTGACCTGCACCGAGTCAGTCATCACCTCTGATTTCTCCGGCTTCCTCCCCTTTTTAACGGGTTGGGCCGTTGGGGGTGTGGTTGAGGACATAGCACTCCGGCCACCCAAACTGGACGGACATAGAGTACCGGGTATGGGTGAAAAGGAGGAGAGAGTTAGTCGCTGCTCCTCCTTCTGTCGCGGCCCTGCGTCATCGTTGTCAAGTCTACATCATTGCTGGAGGTTGCTGGGAGTTTCTATTTAAGAGACAAACAGAGCGAAAAGGAAAAAAGGTGAGTCAGTGTTAAAAACTGGGTTACACCAAACTACTCTGCACAATGCACTGGACCCAAGCCACATGACGCACAGCCTAGGGGAAAGCAGACTATTTTTGGGACTAACATTTACACTCTCCTCTGTCACCCTCCTCTCTCCAACATATACACGTGGGCCATTTATCATCATCCTATTCCAGTCCCTGGGCTGTACTTAGAAGCCCCACAGTGCATGAAAATGTGTCTGACCACCACAGTTATGGTCCCTGGTCTCTCACATCCCCCTATCACTTCTCTCTTTAAGTAGACTAATAGATGAATTCTTTACTTTGAGGATTCCTTTGTCCAGAGGTCCTATAATCTGTTCTGGACCTGTATACATACTGTGCAGAATAAAGAGATGCCCTAGCATCACTGTGGTCCACTTAACCGCTGCAAAACAAACTAATCATCACACATTAGCACTCCTTTATCACTTAACTGCAAATTCCCTGAGTGCTGACGGCTTGTATTAATGGAGGTTAAGAAAAGCCTCCTTGGAAAATTTGACTTAGAAATCTTTGCTTCATTTGTCTGCCCTTTCTACTGCCTTCATTTTGTCTTCACACCTTCTAAATAAATTACTGTTTCAAATAGATACCTGATTGATTTTGTCTCAACTGTTTGGACAAGGTGAATTTAGACAGCAGCTGCCTCGACTACTGCCATTCGATCCTTCCACTTTATCCATCAGTGCAATATAATGGCAAGACTTGCAAGAGTCTCAACCTTTCCCTTCCTGAACATACTGGATATACTGAAAGGGTGTCCACTGGTATTATTTTTCTAGTTATAAGAGCTTCAATATAAAACAGCAGCAGCAGCAAATCATAACATCTACTTCTAGCTCACCTAGCACCATTGAGCCAAGGACGACACCATAAATGTTTACATCTCATACTGTCACAAGCGCGAGCCTCTCATCCATGAATAGATGCATGCTTCTTTGTGTGTGGTGATATGATCGGTTTGCGAAGGTCAGTAGAAAGAAAATAGTTTCTACATGAAACTGCTCACAACAAGGTCTGTGTATTATCTTGAGTAACCGGGCCATGATTTCTGGAAAGAGATATTGCTGTTGAGTTTTTCAAATGTTTTTCTGTTTTTTTTTGGGTCACTTTGAGCACCACAAGCTGAGTGCCATGTAGTCCATTAATTCAAGACATCTCTTCGGTTGATATCTCCAACAGTTTGCAACTCACATCAATACCATCTAGACTGATAAATAGCACTACAAGTAAGAGGAAAAATATGTATTTAATTTGAGGGTGAACTGTGCCTTTAATGGAAAACTAATGAGGTGCATTGCATCTGCTAAATTGGAAAAAGGAGCGACATCCGATTGAACCAGTTCATCCTCCTTTTCCCCGCCAAAGGCAGGCGACAGTTGTGTTAGCAGGTGTATTTTTGGCAGATTTTGTTATGGATTTGTTGCTACAATGACACACATTCACTGAGCTGAAAGTGGACTCCTCTAATCTCTTCCTGGAATGAATTGTAACCCAGTAACCTTCCAGTTCTTTCTGCTGACTATTAAATAAATAATGCAACAACGAGGGAGCTAAAGCATTAAGACCGCAGGCGCCTCCATCTTTTTCTACACACACATTATCTACAAACATTCATACAACATACACAGATGGCAGCAACAGTTACCAAGGCAACCCTTGCTCTCAAAAACTCTGTTCCTCTCATAGCAAAGGATGATGGGAAGGAGGAGTCTCACAGTGGATTTGAAATATGCACACAGAGACACGGTGCACACACAAATGCATCCTATAGAGGCTGCACGTTCGGGAAAAAAAACATACACACACACACACCATTTTGTTATCTGATTCAATCTCAGAGCTGAGGTTGACTGAGAGACAGAAATGCATTGATGCTGGAGGGCAGGGGAGCTTTCTTCCACATGGATTTTTACACAGCACGCACAGTCAGACGTTGGGAAACAGTGGGGAGGAGAGAGAGGATGGAGGATTAAGCCTATAAGAGAGAGGCAGATAAGAGGGAAGAGTAGGAGCAAAGTAGGAAAAAAAACCATGCAGACCTCTACTAGAGAACAATCCTCCAACCGTCTCTCCCCCATCTCCTCTGACATCCCTCCACCCCCACTTGCTGGCATGGTGATGTTACCGAGCTGAGGCAATCAGTGATCTCACTCTCATTCACAGAGACAGAAAGAGAGAGCGGAGGGGAGAGAGAAATCATTCACACACAGAAAGTCCTGCCACAACGACACAGTCTCTGAGTCTTAAACAGAACTATAGGGACAGACACAGCTGACATCTAGTCACACAAAAGCTCCCTGCACTTATTCACATTACTAACAAGCATGTATTTATTTACTGTGGGTCTACAGACTTGACCCAGAATCACTTTCCAGCCTTCCACTGCTTTAAGCATGTTTTTGCATGCCTGGTCCATTATCAGAGACCAGGTGTACCCACGCAGAAATGGCTGAGAGGTATAACGGATGGTTTTACTAGTTTTTCTTCATAGGGAAGGAGGTGTGGACGCTCATCCTACCAACATCTGAATGTAATGCTCTTCCTCAGTGGAAACAGAGGGAGATAACATAAAGATACAGTTGGTAACGAAACTGTCACTATATTCTGAAAGAAGTACATGAGACAGATAGGCTGTGGAAAAAAATTATGTCCCTCCTCCCCTCCTACTGCCTCTAATGGCATTCGCTAGAATCAGACCCAGCGCGGTCAGCAACAACCAATCAGAACTGAGGGGTGTTTAAAGCAGCCGTCAATCATGTCAATCGCTCCATGAACTGCTGTATCAAACTTGGCAGCGCTGGTTAAATATGAATAAAGATTCTGTTACTGCATTGCCTACTTCCTGCCTCAAATGTTTTCAGAGACATATTTTAGCACAGTGGTTCCAAACTGGTGGGTCACAGTCCAAAAGTGGGTCGCTCGTCCATTCTGAATGGACTGCAAGTGACCCACGAACATGTCAACTTTGTACTGAAGTACAGTGAATTTCTGGCATATGAGCTTTTAATTTGAAGTGCCGTTTCCTGCTGTAGAGTGACCAACTAAAGGACAGCTACTAGACAGAGACAGAAAACTATCAACAACATGGCCAAACGCAAGTTTGACGCTGAATATTTTAAACTGTGTGGACTTTAAACTAATGAAATCTTGACCCCATGGCTGGACCAGTTTGGACCCAATGTTTTAGTGTACTGTTTAGCTATAAAATGAGAAAGTTGGTCCAGCTGGTGCGGTACATGGTATTTCTGTTTTTACCTGTATCCAACATGGCAGCCAGGTCAAAAACTTTCTCATGTTACAGCTAAACAGTACACTAAAATCAGGTTTCTGAAAACATTTGAGATGAAAAATAGGCATCGTGAACCCTGATTGACATAACTGACAGCTGCATTAGAGACTCCTCTGATTGGTTGTTTTCATTCACATGCAGTAAGGCCATTAGAAATGCTGCAATGCAAGAGTAAGCAGAGATGATTTTTCTCATAGATTATCTAATTTAGTGCAGTGTGAATATAATGACAGTTTCAGCAGATGTGAAAAATATATTTTTAGAAAAATTATTAACTGTAGCTTTAAGTGGTGATTCACATGAATCATTTTTACACAATTTATCTTCACATATTTTGAGTCAGAATTAGTCAACTGATAACCTTTTCTTGCATCACAGCAGAACTCTTGGTATATAATGTATAGTTCATTTCTTACTTTAGTCCAGATTCTTCAGGCACAAACATATACTGTAAGAATATGCCATCAACCACACACAGTTCCCACAAAGCTCCCCTGGAGCCACATGTTCCCAAGCTGGCAGCCAGAACCAAACTTTCAGAGTTTATAGGGGAAACTGGAGCACTTTATAGGGGCACCAAGAAGCTAACAATCACCTTTAATGTTCACAGAAGCAAACAAAAGCCAGCACAGGTCATAGACCTTAAATCACCTCATCCACTGTGAAATATAAACAGTTGCCCAGCTTTTATTGCACTAGAAAGCCTGACTGTTTAAACAAAAACCTTTCAACAGGTAAAACCTATGGCCAAGATCAAAGAGTCATCATTGACCCAGCTATTATCCACATAGAGCTGACATAATCCATTCATACTATAACAAAAGAAGATTACTATGACTTATCAAATCAATCATAAGTCATATATTGCAAAGAGTAAAATGTAAATTGACCAACACCTTTGAGGTATATTTTAAAGCAGTGAATGTAGGACTGAAACTATCAGCTTCAACAAACAATGGAGTTAAATCAGTCAACTGTGACTGCAAGAAATAAGTGATGAAGAAATCCTGCAGCTGCTGAGGAGTTTCACAATTAAGCTAATGGCTGCTTGAGAATGAGACTCCAAAAAAGTCAGCAACAAAATGTGTCAGTATCCTACAACACAACATTAGATTATTAGTTGAAGTATAGCATAATCAAGGCTTTGGGCTGGTACCTGGCTACAACTGGCTAATGTTAAAATCTTCATCTTTTCAGAAACGGTTGAACAAAGTGTGACAAACATAAATAAGTGGTTTCATAACTGCCTCAGGAAGTCTCTGAGTGAAATGACAGGCCTGTACAGGGTTACAACAGGACACTGGTTGATGGGTGTTCCTAGACAGCCTGTCTCTTAGCTGGAAGATTTAAATGTAAGACAAGACAATGTTTGTTTATCTTTGTATGAAGATTTTTGTGATGAACATCAGTAGTGAACGGTACAATATAATGGACAGTAGTAGGGCAGCATATTGTTAAAACAAGTGCCTAAAGTAACCAACTTTAACAGCTGGAGACTGTTTTGATCATTTGAAACAAGAGGCCCTTGCAAAAAAAAAAAAGTCCGCCTCCCAATTGGCAATAAAACCACTAAGTTTTCTATTGCTCTTTCAGGTACATGTGGTGGCTGTACTCCCAAAACATTTCTGCCTTTGAGTGTGAGTCTGCAGCATACCTTAGTAATACAGCCATACAATCAAATGTAAATAAATAAAACCGAAACCTTTTCCACTTTGTCCTGTTTAACAACAATTAGTGTCATTATAATTAATCTGTAGATCATTATCTGAAGTATTCGATTAGTCATTTATTCTATAAAACATCAGAAGATTTTTTTGGTTCAGCCAATAGTTCAAAACGCAAAGATATTCAGTTTACTTTAATATAAGAAAGGGAAAAAGCAGCAAAATATCATATGGAGAAAATGCAATTATAAAATTTTTGGCAAATCTCCATGAAAATTAACTTCGATGATAAATTGATCATCAAAATTCTTACTGATAAAATTCTGGTCGATCGATTAATGGATTACTCGACCAATCATTTCACTTCTAGTTGTTTCTTCCTGTGAAAAGCAAGGTTTATTTAACACATCTCACAATTTCTATTAAGTTTATATTAATTGTGTCACCTATTTAAATATAAATCAAGTCAGTTGGAATAAGTGTTGCCATTAGTTAGGGGTGTATGCATCAATCTGGAGTGATTCAGTGAACGATCCCATGAAAGAACAATTCAATGAACAGTCCCATATCATCAATGCAAAGTGAAAACATCGATATGTATTGTCATCTTTAAGTTACACCTTTATTTTGAAATTCCCATGGCAGTCTGTGTCACCACTTCCATCAAAGCTCACCTCCTTTCTAAAAATCTAAACAGTGCTAATGGCCTAGCACGAGGCAGACAATGGCAAGCAGCCAAGAAAACAATGAGGATATTTACTGATATCATCTCATATCAATTGCAGACCCCTGAATTAAACTGATCGAAATCGTATTCTAACAGACATTGTGAAATATCCAAAGAATTGATATAATAAATGAAACTTGTGATTTACACTTCTAACTTTAGTGCCATAAACCTGTCCTTGATGGGCATCACAAAATTAAGCCCTCAGAGAGATGTGTGTTTGTATCAAATGACTGATCGCTGAGGGATGTCAGTGTCACCACCCTGACTAAGAAGTCCTGACAATTGCAAGTAAATTGCAACAAAAATAAATAAGTTTAGAAAGACCAGACATCATAGGTGTTTTATGGTTATAAATGAAGCACAAAATGTTGCGTAGATAGACATCTTTGGAATTGTCTCAAGCTTATTGTTACACACTCACAGAAGGACCTCCGCGAAGCTAGACAGACCACACACACACACTCCCATGGTGTCAAACATTAACTAGACTTCAGTGAGACATGCCAGCCCAATAAATACATAAAAGAGCTGCAAATGGAAGCTAAAACAAAGACATGTTGCTTCTCCGTCTAGGTTAAAAATCAACAGTGATGGTGTGGACAGACTTTACATTTATCATTGTACCTCACAGAATTATATTCGGACACAACACGCATACGTTCTCACTGTAGGCATATCAGCCTCAGCAGACTGTACACTGTCAGAGCAGCTCTGGCCACACTCCAGACATCCGTCCACAGTCCACACACACACACACACACATCTACACACACACAGCAGTCTAGCGATACTCCAAAGACACAGTAAGATCCCACTGAGAGGCTGAGTAACCCAGCCAAGTGCAGCACTAGTGGAGCATATGACCTACAAACTACTATGCCAGCAGAATGACTACAACAAGTTACTGACCCCAATGACTAGTCAACCTAAACAGATAAACAAGATGTCTCTCTCCCTTGCTCTGTGTCTCTGTCACACACATGCACGCCACCAATTCATGCTATTGCTATTGTTAGTTTCACTGCTGAGGGTTTAGATCTATAGCACCTACTAATGTGACAATTTGGTCGTCCCCGTCTTTCATCGCTGGAGGTGTGTTTTGGGCCTGTGCTGTGCATGTATGCTTTTGCATGCATGGCTGCAGCTATGTTAGCAGAGATAGCCTCATCCCCCTCCAAAAGACATGATTGTGCACTACGTAATGTGATTAACCATGCCTCTCCCTCTGACTACACAGTACATTAATCAGTACTGACTGGTTACTATTTACCCCCTGGGTTACACATAAACATTTAGACACAATACAGACATTTACTCATCCATCCCACTCTTTGCATTCAAAATATGGGATGAATTACTCTGGTATGGCTTCAAGAAATAGTTGTAAGCAAAGTAGTGGAGCATGAGAGAGGCATGCACAAGTGGGTACAGTCCACGGGGATTATCCTGGAAGCAGCCAGTGACTCAAAGTGTTACGCTGTTGAAGACTGGGGTATGGAGGGAGAGATAGGATTATGAATGAAGAATAAGTGGGATGAATTAAGTTAGAGAGCTGAGTGTGGAGGGCGTGTGCGGGGAAAAAGAGGGAGAAAGTATGACGTAAAGAGGAGTCCCAGTGCATGTCAGAATTCATTGACACTGTATGTAACATAGAGGAGATTGACAGGCTGAGGTCAGGGTGGATAAATGACATTAAATAATCATAAATAGACAGCAGAATGGCATGTTCAAATTCACCAACCATTCAATAGTAAATAATTGATTGCTTTCATGTTTTACCAGCATTTGGCTAGTAGCTGGTGCTGCTTTCCCACCCTGATAGACAGTGATCTTATCATCCTGTCACAAATGTAATAATATTTTTGTTGCAGTACCTGCAGGAGACAGCTATTGCTTACTCTGGATCAGTTAAAACAACACATAAAATGAGCCCAGCCTGCATCATAGTTTTTGCAGCATGCCCTGAGCAGGCTGATCAAACAGAAGTGTGTGTGCAACACATGTTGGCCGTCCACCGAGGCAGATTTACGAGCCTCTGGAGCTGCCAGAGCTGTTATGACAGACACCGCCGGTAAACACACCCGGGCGGGAAGAGTAGTACATGCATGGCAGGGGACTGATTTGGTATGGTGGAGATGTTTGGGGATGGCTTAATGCGATGTGGCCAGCTCTCTAATGAGCTGTCAAATGGGAGATTAAAGGGTAGAGTGCTGCTGGTGGAGGGGAGCGCTCTACACTGCTGACTACTGCCTGTCTGCCTGTCTGTCCGGCTTGCCAACCACACCCCACGGCGACATGCATGGGGGCTGCTGCAGCATCCTCCAGCCACAGAGGTCGGCTGTCCTTGCACTCCGGCTGTTATGTGGTGGTGTTCATGTGTGCACCCACTGTCATGAGGCATTTCCACCGTGCTGATCTGGCTGGACCACACACTAATGAGGTCCATATTTCACATGGGGGCCTCCCTTTTAATATCAGGCGAGACACGGGAAGAAACATCGGTACTGTATGATAACGTATCAGTGAGAGGACAGTAAAAGCAGTTGAATATTAATCGCTCGTGTCGGGTAACGTTACCATCACCATACTTCCTCTTTAGCTAGCTGGCACAGTCGGCCAGAGACCAGAGGTGTCACTCAGGTTCACGGTGTAGACAAAATTCACATCCCTGTCTAGGTTTACGTGACGTGAGGCTTGCCAGTTACCGTTGGTGGCCAAAAACTCACACTGAATGCCACATATGATGTCGGCTGACCGTTAACGTTACTGCTCGTTAGCACATGAAACACGGATGTCGGTTATGTGTCACAGCGGCTAACCGCCTGTCCGCAAGAAGTTGTCACCACACACGGAGCAAACTTACCTGAAATGGAGGTCCGGTGGTCACAAGTGTCCTGATGTTGAAACCTAGCTGCCTAATTTGCTTCACATCCAGGAAGGGAGGCTGGGCTTGGGCGCGTGCGGAGCTGAATTAACTCACCTCCAGCTCTTAACAAGATGCCGAGCCCAGCTAGCTGCGAGCAGCGAGCCTTTACAACTTTATTCCTCGGATGTTACGCGCATTTTCCAGCAGTTACACAGCGGCTCAAGTTGTAATTCCGCCGCTGATATCATCCTCTAGCTACAGACTGGATTCAGCTTCAGGGCTTCTCCTCCGCTCGCGCGCCGCACGTTGACATTTTCCTCCACGCCCACACACACACACACACACACACACACTTGAGGTGCACGCGCGACGTCATACGTTCCTACAGAATCCAAACACATGAGTAAAAAAATAGATAAATAAATAAATAAAGCTGTGTCGGTGCCCGTGTCGACGGGAACATGGGAGGGGGGAAAAAACGCCGGTCGGGCGTCGCCGGTAGCGTGATAGAAGCGCGACACCTGACTGCGTGTTCAAGAATGACACCGCGCGCGGTTAGTGCGTGGACACGCCGCCGGTGCGGGAGCAACGTGCGCCGTCAGGGCGTACGGTGGCACGGACAGATACCAACACTAAAAGAAGAGAATATTTGAATTACATATTGTTTTAATTGTCAGTAAGAGCTCAACTCAATCAACAAAGGATGGAAATAATATAATATAATATAACATAATATGTTTATTTTATATGTTTTTATAGTAGGCCTATAACATATTGTAGGGATTGGTTAAAGTATGTCATTATACAGCTAAGATGTGACGCTGCAAGTCTGTTTTTATTAATGCCTTTATTTATTCACTTATTGTTCATATTTATCATGTTTATCATTTCATTACCATGTCTTTATCTTATCATATTTTATTTTCAAAGTACTGTAGCGTGCTGGACTGAGTAGTTTGCTGTTAAGCTTGCTGTTTTCTGTTCCATAGCAAATGTCATTTTATGTGTCTGTATAGAACATGATGGTTTATGCTAGTTATTGTCATTTGTGTGTTATTTCATAGTTTCCACCGTTAGTGAGTTAGCTGTCCCACTTCATGACCCCAGCTGTATTTTCCCATTGAGTTCTGGAGCTTGATGTACATCTGTAATATGTCAATTTAAACTGACAGTGTTCAGAGCTACTGCTAGTCCTGTGTGAAGAAGAAATTGTCTGAATACTTTGCACTGAAATGTTGATTATGTTATCAGCACTCTTGTGCTATGGATTTGTTTTGTACCTGACATGCATGGGCGGATTACAAGATAATGGTCCCCTGGGCACAGATATGCAAAAGGCCCCACCACCTCTCCTACACAAGAGCAAGACACACAGACTCTGGAGTGGTTTTGCCTTTTTGTTGTTGTTGATTTGCATCTTTCTGTCTCTTTTAGGTCATTTTGTGTCTTTTATGGGGGTTTTGTGTCTCTTTGTAGTCATTTTGTGTCTTGTGGTTGTTTTGTCCGTTTTTGTAGTTACTTTGCCTCTCTGCACTTCCTTTGCATCTGTTTTTGGTCATTTTGGTATCACTGTGTGGTAACATTGAGTGTCTTCCTGGTCGGTAATTTGTGTGACATTTTGCAGATGAAGTGTGGGGATGGAGGACTGACACTTTGGGCCCCTGGGCGTGTGCCCAGTAGGCCCATATACAGTAATCCATCCATGCTGGCATGTTGTGTAGACTACACTTTGAATATTAGATAATGATGATGGTGACTGCCAGTATATATCCTTATATATCAATAGACAGCTCTGTCCTTAGAGACAGGTGGAGACAGAGCAACATTTCTTACTACAATGTAGCACACACAAAGACATCAGAACAAAGTTCTTAACAAAAATCAAATGTAAACTCCAAGATTTTGATCAACTGTCTGACCAGACTAAAATGCAACATCTACTTGGAGAAAGTAGTGTCAGCGCCATAGATGCAGCAAGATATGTCAGTGCATGTCACAGCCTAAGAGACAACCAACACAACATCATATAGTTCTTCTCATCACAGATCACACTCTGCCTTTCTATTTACGTCTTCACTTAATACGTTTTTTTCCTTTAAAATGTATGTCTTTGCATTTGTAATAGTACATTGTTGTTAACTGTTTTTGAATTTTCACTGCCTTTCATTGTAATTGTGCATCACTGTACAAAGAATGAGTTCTTTATAATAAAGGTTACTAAAGGCTAAGCACCACCATCATCTTCATTATCATGCAAACTCACTGTATCCTCTTTTATACCAGTTATGCATTGTCACTGAAAAGCTTTAATTACAGGTACCGTGGGCCTCCTAATTCAGTATATTTATCTAGGACAATATGACTCGTCAAATCATAAAAGTGGGTGAAAAAAATCCCACAATATGAAAGTGGTGTGAGTGTGACCCAGATTCTGCAGGATGCATTACTTACGCGCAGCTGCCTGTCTCTGCCCCTCCACACTGTGCCTGCCTGTCTGCCATTCACAGGCAGCACCGCACACATCATCACAGCTCTCTGTGGCTGCAGCATATGCAGCCTATTGCTGCGGGGCACTGAGGCCATAGGAAGTGGAAGAAAAAGAGAAAACAGTCAGTGATGAGTTTCAATTGTCTGCATCATGTCCTCTCCTGTAGTGATCACCCACTAATCCAGAATTAATATAATCCCAGTGAGCATTTTTTTTTTCAAGGTTGTATAAGCTTGTGCTCTTCATATGTATGGAACATTTTTGTGTGAGGTAAAGCAGACAAGCAAAAGGGGTGAGTTTGGAGTATAAGCTGCACCCCATTCAGGTTCCTGCTGAGGCTAGCAAACAGACACCCAGATGGAGAGATAAAGTAAAAAAAACATTGTGTTTGCAGGCAGAGAGAGATGAAGAGAGGGAAGGCTGTGTGTCCTGTTTTGTTTTGGTGAAGGATTGACTCAGAGAGCAAATGCATGTCAGAGAGCGGTAATGAGTGTTTTTTTTTTTTAATTGTTCTGCCTGAGGTATTTTTACTGTTTTCCGCAGCATGGTAGGTTTTGTGGGTCTGTTTTGCACCACACTCTCTCTATAACGGAGGTTTCACATAGCAGGGATAAAGGAAACTTTATTGTATTTGGCGTCACAATAACCATGTGATCAGGCCTTGTGATATCCCATCTGCAGATAAAAGAACAACCCAAGGAGTTATTAGATTCAGGTGATAATTGAAGTGTAGATGTGAAAAGCACCCTGAGCCTGTGTTATGTTTCTAAGAGAAGGCGTACAGACTAGGCTGAATGTCCAAGTTATACAAGCGTCTTGATCACAGATTCCTCCATGGGTAGACAGAAACAATCTCTAGTCAGTCAGCCTATTTCCATCTCCGCAGCCCAGTTATGAGTAACACAGTAATGTGAAGAGTCACTGTTTTTATTAACTTAACATAATCATCTTAGGGTTTCTGCATATCCATAAGAGCTGTCCATAATAAGCTTAACATATTCATGACTGCTGCCAGATTAAACTTATTATAGCTTTCAGAGGTGGCCTCTGCTATTCAGCAGGGGCCACAGGATCAAATGAGGAATATATCTAGCTACCTTTCGTCTATACAGCATTTATTTTAAGCACATAGATAGAAAACATTGGATGCTTTTGCATTTATTTCTGAAGCCACTCACCAAACTGACCTATTTTCCACAATGTAACCCCAAGCCCCCAGTCTGGAGTGCTTGCGGTGACGTAAAACTTTCACATGAAGGCAATTAGGCTTCCCAGGCATGAGTCACCACTGTTAGTCTGAAAAAATCTGAGCCTGATGTTCCATGGTGCATCCCCAAAAAACTTAATTCATAACATGAACATAACAAGACAACAACCTCATGTGTAGAGTGAAGTTTTTGTGGAGAGTGTTTCAACCTATAAGAAGGATTTTTCTCTGTTTCTGACCTAATGTGTATAATATGCGGTGTTTAATGGAAATGCTGTTGTTAAATGTTCCATTAGACAGTCCAAATGCTTTGCTCCACAAGTACACTACACTGTCCCTGCCTAGGACCATAATATAAGTTATTTTATGTAGCCACAGCACAAGTAGAATGACTCAGCAATGAGACATATAGAGCTGTATAAGCATTACAGTGCAGTTCCAGTGGCCTGAATTGCACATAAACAATGTGGTGTTCAATAAAGTCATCTTATTATTGTGAACCATTTTCCACACAAACTGTAATGATTTCCATCCCTGCTTTGTCTCGTTTCTCTTCATTAACTGTAGAGATTTTTATCCTTGTTTTAACAATTTGCTGAAGACGCATGCCACCCCACTGGCACAGAGGACACACCCCCTCAGTATTTAAAACATGTACATTTGTCCCCCTCAATAAATAATAAATAATCAAAGACATTTCAACCATAAACGACTGCAGAAAATGCACATATTTGTGACTAAAAATTAACAGATGGCAGGAAATTTAGTGTTTGATGGTCAAAGTTTCCTGTTGGAGGACTCCCAAACCCCCATTTCATATGTTTCCTTCCCAATGTTGAAACAAAACCTACACCTTTAACCCTACCGATGTTGAAGTTCACTTTACTTGTCAAGTGGAGCGCTATTGTCTGCTGTAGGGATGTATCCTGAGGCTCTAGAGTGGATATTTAGGAGGCAGGGAAATTACTGTCTAATAAAAAACACTATTGAGTTGCATTGTGAGAGATTCAGCATCTCTGGAGCTTGAACCACACTAGAGTCTCTTGTGAGTCCGCCAGCTTTATATAAGTGCTATACTAAATTGCTGGAGAACCCCTTTAAGACAAAACACAGCACACTCCAAACAGAGCATGAGCCCAGACCTGAAGGGTTGTGACCAAAGGCTACTACACACAACTGTTCCAATTCTCCATCTTTCCTTTCACTTAATTTTCCTTTTTCTCTGCTTCGTCTTTTCCACACAAGCCTCAAAATAGCCACAGATCAATACACAGAGGGCTGGCAGCTGAAGAAGGGACATAAGCCACAGGAAGGAGTTGAGTTTTCCCCCACTTAAAAAGTGTGTAGGAAGTGCCAGTGATTTGAGCATTTCGTCAGAGTTTATAATAACAGGCTCAAATAAAAGATGGTTCATGTTCTAAGGCGATTAGTCAGTGGCACCAACGTTACGAGAGTTGGATTAACGTTCTGTCTGAGAATTTCCCCAGAGTGAAATCTGTAGCTGATTGTATGGCAACATGTTGTCTCTTCTTATATCAGTGTCATAACATAAACAAGCTGGTAGGATGTTTGCACAATACATAGTGTGTAACTAGAAGGAATTTGACCAGCTGGCTGACGTCCATCCAGCGTTACATCCCATTTCCCTGCATAGAGAAACTTCAAAGGTCAGAATGAGCTACAGGGCTGCGTTTGTGATGGAAATACTCATCTTCACTGCAGTCAATGTCCGTTCTCACGTAACCCTTCTGGGTTGCTATGGTTACTGACCATACCTCTCCTCCTCCTCAGGTCTCTCTTCCCGTGAGAATCATTGGTAATGCCGGGGGAGACCGTAGGTGGGGCCTGCTGCCCGAGATGAGCCCGAGAATAAGTCATGACCACCCTGAGGGGACACAGGATAAGAAAACAAGCAGACCGAAGAAAAAAAGAGCAGCTTGTTTCAATTTTCAAGTCAAGACCACATGGTAAAAACCTGCAAGTGTCGATTGTGACCATTTGAGGCAGGGGCAATGTGGCCCCAAACAAATCTGCTTGGAGATTTGCATAATCAAAAGATTTGGACTCATAACAAGCTCATTATGACAAATATCTTGTTTGAGCTGCTTTGCCTAATTTTATTGGGAATTGCATCTGTGAGTGCATGTGTGTCTAAGCCTGTTTAAAAGATAGATTGCCTAATATAGTTTGAAGGTGTGCATGTGAAAGACCAAACCCAGTAATAAGGGTCATGCTTATCCTCTCAACTGGATTGCATTAATCTACTAATCGAGAGACATTTGCATAACTGCTTCAATGCAGCTGCAGTTAAGCAATTACTGCCCCCATTTCCTTCTTTTCCCACAGTGTGGTATCTACTCTCATTCCCAGACTAGAACTTTAATCTCACTCCTTCCCCCGAGTCCTGTTGCTTTTTTCTCTTTGTAAGTCGTTTAACTGTCTGATCTGCTTCCCTTTTTGCCTCCCCCCTCTTCTGAACATTAATGTTTTCCTTTTCTTGTCTGGTTTCCTGTGCACCTTATAGCAGGGTGCATTGTACATGTATGTGAGCAAAATGCTATACCTCCGAGCATTGTGAAACCTAAACCCTTATGTTTGGGCACAATGAACATATTGTTGTCACAAAGTAAACCTGGCTGAAAATAATAAACCCAAGCAGGGTTTCACAATTTTGTACCCGCTTGCTTTGCAGATTAACTCCAACTACATTTGGCTGTGAGCACATCACTGTGGAGATTGGATTGTGTGATTAACCATGGTTGTTGGACAAACAATAAATCCTAAAGAAAACCAAATTACATCGATGTTAGGTTCCAGCACCTGAAACTTTTGAGAGCAATTTAATTTATTAAATGATATACTATATTCTGAAAATACTGTATTTCCAAGGCCGACATGGCTTTAAGGTCGTGGTACTGCCTTTTTTTAAACTCCAAACCCAATAAATATAAAAACTAAACACTGTCAATGATAATCAAGTCCTAATATCCTCAAACAAGATGATAATGAAGTCCCAATGTCCTAAAATGGGACAACAATAAAGACCCAATGTCCTAACACAAGACGATTTAAGTCCCAATGTCTTTCTGAATTAACAGTGTCTGAGCTTGTTACTTTTGCTAAAATAGGTCAAAACTGTTGCCATATAAAACTGCAAACATCATTCATCATAAATAAACAAGTGTCAGCTACAAAACGTGATCAGGTTTTGGACCATGTCCTCTTTTGCGTCAGGATTGGCTGCAGACTGACTTGTCAGAGACGGCTGCCACGAGGACAACAGGTCTAGGTTAAGCAGAATGACGAATAAGGTCAAGTGAACCCAAAATGTGATGTCCTCATATGAGGAATGAGTTCTCATGAGGATAAGAATACACAAGAGAGATTAAATGCACAATCATAGCATACATGTGGAAGTAAAAAGGGAGAAAGAAGAGAAAAAAATATGAAAATAAACATTAAAAGCCAGTAAGAGTACATAGGCAGGATAATGTATGCAGTTTAATGTAATTTTAAAGATTGTAAAACATTGAAGGGAGATAGCTTGTTGTTTGTAAATGAAAACAAGATGTCGTCTACTGCCATCTCCTGGTAGAAAACCTTTACCACGTTGTTTCAAACTGAAAAAACCCAAATCGAACAACGATAATAAAACAGAGAATACGTTTAAAAAGCTTCAAGCTCAATTATAGACACATATTTTTACATTTTAACACATTTAATCTTGTATTATATGTTAAATTAACTGTAACAACTGTCCAGCAACTTTATCTGAATTTCAACGGTTGATTACTCTCGACTAGCAGAAAGTATTTGCACTTCCTACCTTTACAGCCAATCAAATCACGTTTTAAAAAAATGAGTCCTCCTCTTCGTCCAATCACAACACACAGAACACGAAGTGGGCGTGGTCGCCGAGCGGAGCAGCTGGCAGACTTTCCTGTACATTGTGTGTGTTTTGAGTTTGACCACAGAGGGACAGCGGACAGGCTGACTTGTACAAAAGCGAAAGGGAAGAATGAGTTGGGACACTGAGTAACAAAGCAACTGAGATATTTCTCGAGGCCTTTTCACTCGGAGGATTTAAAATAAACCGGTGTGCTCGTGGTAAAGGTGAGCGGACGGTTGTGATATGTTAGCATTAGCAACAAAACCAGTGGTTATTTTAGCTACCTGCTACATGTATGACTGTCAGCTGTATGTCGGTTACATAAAGCCTCTGGCGCTGTACATACACTGTGGAAAACATTTATAAACAGCAGCCAAATTAGTAGTAGTATCAGGAGTAATTGCATGTCTACTCCACGGGTTAAATTAGTTACATAGGAGCTTCTGTTTGTTGGCTAATGGTGGTGGTGGTGGGGGGGGTTCCCTAAATGCAACAGGACACATGATGTTTCCAGTCAGGACACTTAAAGGATGTCACCTTCTCAATATAGCTGCTCAGGGCTCACTCGATAACGTCCAAAATAGGCTGCAGACCACATGACAAAATGCTTTACAGAGTTTCAGCAAACACAACATAGATTTGCAGTGAAGATATCAACAGTTGGTTTAAAGGGAATTTGCTTGTTTATTCAGCATAAGTCAATGTTCAGCTATGAGGTGGCAGATAAGTCTGAGTCTAATGCTGTCAGTTGTTGGGTTGGATGAAAATATGCTGGCACATGTTTGAGAGCCACAGGTGTCTGTTGGTACTGTGTTAAAGCTGAGGTTGTAACATGTGCATTTATGAAGATTGTCCTTACAGTAAGTCATGTTTTCTTGTAGCTTAAACTCTAGTTTTCTCTTCTTGGTGTTTGTTTTTTGCAGCAATACAGTAGTGCTTTGATTTAGTCATATTATTTCACCAACTTAAAGCCTTTGGTGTGGAGGGGATTTAGTGTTTTGTTTTGGTGCTGCAGTGAGAGTGGAGGGGGCATGTTAAAATAAAAAGAAGAGGTGTCCTCTAACAACAGCTGTTACTCTACCACAGGTGTCAGCACAGATACTGTTCCTTCCTGCTCCCTCATACCCTCTCCCTGTCAGCTGTTTAGCCTTGAACATTGGCTTCCTCTGCTGCTATAAACACTCTACCCCTGCTAATTTCCCTCCTGGGATTAATTAAGTATTCTGAATTCTGAATTCTATCACACTCACAAACATCAGTGTGATTGTGATTAAACCCTTGGGTTTTCTTCTTGACTGATTTGTTGTCTTTTTTCAGCCATGGAGCCGTCAATGACTGGCAGCTCAGCCGCCCCAAAACCCAGCCCCTCACCTCCCTCCACCCTGAGGCCAGGCCTTTCCTCTTCCAGCTTATCCTCTACCACTACCGCACCAACCTCAGACCGCCCTAAGCCTAAACTGACCATGCCGACACCTCCAACTACGCCCTCATCTTCACCCTCCACTGCCTCCCCGCGGACTTCTCCTGGTCTTTCCTCCCGTTCTTCCTCCCTGTCCACGCCGCCTGCCTCCCCCCTGCGCCAGCCCATCAGAAGCCCCTCTCAGGTGGGCAGATCTCAGCTTAATGCAGCCTCTACGGAGACTCCCCTGACTGGATCTATAGCTGCAGGAGCTGCTGCCATTTCTCCACAGCCTCCTCCCACACCTGAACCAGGTCAGAATCAAACTCTGAGCTTTGACCTTAATACACTTTTAATCTCTAAACCTTTACAGTTTTCCACTTTCCTTTTCCCTACCAATCAGTGCAGGCAACACTCCCAGTTTACTGTGTGTACTGCAGTGTCTCCATGACAACCATAGTCATTTACCACAACATGTAAAGCAGCCTCTCCCACTCTGCTGACTTGAGGAAAAAAACCTGTCTCACCCCTGTCTTTTCAGACCATTTCACTTCCCACTAACCAAATCCTGCATTAGAAGTTGACATAGTAGGAGATCTGTCAGCTGCACTGGGAGTATCACATCTTAATTTGTTGCATGGCTCTGCAGTGACATCTAGATATGTAAATATGGAGTATTACTGGAACATGTGAAATCCAACACCGCAGTCATTTAATTTGGACCACAGTTGGACTCACACTCAGTCCTGTCCCCTGAAAAATACACACCCTGTACCATGTGCCAAGCTGTGTAGATAATCATCATGTAGCGAAAGGAAAAATTAGAGACAGATTGCATCAGTGTAAGCATGTGCGTTACATCAGGTAAGCGAGCAGCTGCTGTTATTTTAGGGCACTGGTGGAGGATCACGGTATGAGCAGCAGCATTGATGGGCATCTGATAAAAGTTATTGGATCCCATTCAATTTCCTTTTGCTTCCAGCAGGCACAGACAGACCACCACTACACTCCTCAGTATCACTTACAGCTCGTAGGCGTTTTGAATCTTGGAAAGTGTTTCCACATTTGTTGCCGCCCCCATCTTTTTCCTACAAGTATATGTGACACAATAAATGTGACACCTTACTTTACAGGATGTAGACACATTTTCCATGTGAGCTCTAGCTCAAGTGAGGCAGTAGCAGAACTCATCAGCCAAAAGAAGATGATAATTAAAGCAGCAGGTTTCAAAGGGACATTCTTATCAGGACAGGAGCTGTTTCTGGAAGGATCTGACTCACGCTGACGCTTTGGGATCACTCGTGCCGCCAACTGGCACATGGAACTGGACTGTTGCCAGATGCTAGTATTTTTAAGCCAAAGATTAGTAAAAAAAAAAATGTGATTATACTTTGAATAATCACCTGAAGAAAAATTAATTTATTTTTTAATTAAAGTGGCAGTCTTAAATTTCGGGCTATAGGCATGAAAAACAAATGGTTCAGTTAAAGTTAAAGCTTCCCCACATTCATATAATTTTTGTCAGTTGTGGACATGAACTTGAAATGGAAACAGCTTGGTCAGCAGTTTCAGTTACCAGGACGCTCTGCTTTCACTGCACCGTGTCATGATTGGACAGCTGGAAGGAAGACCTTTGCGTGTGTGTGTGTGTGTTGTGGGTGCTTGGTTTGTGTAGTGTTTCTATTTCATCTTGTCTTGATGTTGTTATTGAAAGTTGCTATACAAATACACTTGCCCTGTCAAAAACAGTTGCAACTGGGACCAAAGACATCAAACAGATATAAAACTTTTTCCCACAAGAAGAAATAATTATTAAATAACTGTCCCATTGTGTCAAGAACCTATTTACAGAAGACACACTTTACTTAAACATTAACAGCCAAAAATTTTACACAGTAAGGAAATTTGTTAGACACTGTTTCATTAAGAATCTGTGGTATTGTGTAGCTTTTGTTAGAGTAATACTTTACCCTCCAAACAGGGCTGGGCATTATGAGGATATTATATTGTTATCGAGATATGAGACTATATATCCTCTTAGATCTTGGATCTCGTATCGTGATTCGGCATAAATTGTATTTTTTCTGTCATTTTGAAGGTTGTATTACAGTGAAGTGACATAAAAAAATTAAAAAAATAAAACTATATCAAAAAATATTTTGTTTGTATTATTGTGTGTCTTCAGTGTTAAAGAGTTAGTTCAGATTTGTCAAAGTCACACAATAACAAACAAACTCCCAATCGAGGCAGTGGTAGACCAGTGCCAGTGTCAGTGGAGTCTGGCTTTGAAGACAGCATAGATAACATTTCACATTCTGTTCAGTTCCCAGTCAGAAAGGGCTGTCTGTTTGGGAAGTACTGAGGACATGAGTGGATAAATGAGACTCTGTTTTTAGACTCTTTGTTCACTGTGAAAGCAAGAAAAACAAAGTTCTCTTCAAGAATTAAGTGTAACACAGCATGTGTAACTGATATACTGTAGAAATGATCACCTGGTGGGTGAAGTATTCCTTTAAAGACCAAAGAAGTCTACTGTAGAGTGTGTAGTAAATGATATTCTGTTTCTCTCAGTAGAGCCAGAAGAGGAGGTCAGTCTCGAAGACTTGGAGGAGAGAGCAAAGTCAGGAGATGCAAAAGCACAAACTAAGGTCAGTGTCAATGAACATATTGCAAATGCTTTTGACTTTAATGACCATATGGTGGGCATGGAACACATAACACAAGTAAGGACAAGCGTTATTTTAGAGGGACATATTGATGGGAAGGACAGGTCGTGAGTTGGCTAAGTCACGGTAATGCTTGCCACGCAAGTCTAAGAGTCTCTGAATGTATGTCCAGATGGGGCGTTACTTCCTGGCACTGGCAGAAGAAAGAGACGAGGAGCTGAACAATTGCACAGCGGTCACTTGGCTCATCCAGGCTGCTAAACAAGGCCGCAGGGATGCCGTCAAAACACTGCAGCAGTGCTTAGCCTCCAGGAAAGGTACCAGTATATCCCACAGCAAAGTAGCATTACTGGTTTAGACTTCACTCCAAGTGATGCTGAGAATACCTGTCCATCATCAGTGTGCGTGTGTGTGTTTCAGGGATCACTCTGGAGAACTTTGAGGAGGTGAAGAAGCTGTGTACGGAGACGCGCTTTGAGAGAGGAGTCAGGAAAGCAGCTCTTCTGATGTACTGGAAGTTGAACCCGGAGAGGAAGAAGTCGGTGGCTGTCTCCGAGATGCTGGAGAACGTCGAACATGTCCACACAGAGCCGGGTACGGGAGGGCTGTATTGTATTTAAACACACTGACACTGTACACTTTTATGTTGCTCGGTAAAAGTAATGTATGATAATATAGCTGTATACTCAACATGCTGCGGATTGCTTTGAAGAATCTAAGAAGTACAGATGAATTGCATGTTCTTGTATTGTCTCTCCTTCATTTGCAGGTAAACCAGTGTCCCGAGGTCCATTAAACAGCTCTGCCAAGAAACAGAGGAGAGTCCTGGAGACTATGGTCACCAATGAGGGTAGGTGTGGTTATAAATATGGACCTGACTTGTAAAAAAAAGTGTTAACTAATACAATCTTCTATGTGCAATTTGTAATGTATTCCTCTTGCCTAAAACAAGTCAAAGGAGTAAATGCATTATTTGTATTTATTCAATTCATGTGTCTTCTCTACATCTTTGTAGCCAGGTGCCAAGTGGGTCTCGACGACTTTGTTGAGATGACTAAGAAGTACGCTCAGGGTGTTGCACCTTCACCAGTCATGGCTGCGGCAGGAGGTGATGACGACGACGACGAAGATGATGTAGTGGTGAAAAATCCAGATGAACTGCCTTTACACCAAAAGGTAGGAAGCTCTCAGACATTCAAAATATGAACCAATGTTAGCAACAGAACGTGAAGGAGGAACAGTGTTGATGTTATTTCTATGTATGCCTGTATGTAGAAGTAGAAATCAGATTTTGGGACCTTGTCGATGTTCTGACCCGACTCCTGTGTTGTCGTTCCCCCAGCTGCTCAAGTTCCCTCTGTACGCCTTACTTGAGATCAAAGAGCACCTCATCGACTGGGCGTCACGGGCCGGCATGCAGTGGCTCAGCGCACTGATCCCCACGCACCACGTCAACGCACTCATCTTCTTCTTCATCATCTCCAACCTCACGATCGAGTTCTTCATCTTCCTCATCCCTCTGCTGGTTTTCTACCTCTCATTTTTCTCCATGGTCATCTGCACGCTGCGGGTATTTCAGGTTCGTAACTTTTCCTATACAAAAATTAACATTTTGGATAGAGCTTAGTCGAGTTGTTTCTCATTAAAACTTTAAATTATTATTTGTGTACTAGAGTATAGATGTCCCTCCTTGAGAAGATACAAGTAAATAGAAGTTAATTAGCATCTTTTTCTACAGAATTCAAAAGCATGGGAAAACTTTCGGGCACTGACAGACCTGTTGACTCACTTTGAACCCGGTCTGGATCTGGAGCAGGCTGAGACTAACTTTGGATGGACACACCTGGAGCCTTACCTGTAAGAACATCTCTATTGACATGAATATATGTGAACAAAGTATTAATTTGATAATCATTACTTTGAATTTTATTGTTTGCTCAGGTTTGTTTGCAAATGTTAAGTTTGGTTTTGTTCAGGTTTTGACAACGGAATTTCCATCTAGCATCGTCTTGTAGATACAATTATGCAGATTTTTTTTTATTGTTTTAATGTCACTGCAGTCAAAGCTACAGTAGGTAACTTCTGTAAAAAAAAACAACTTTTTGTCATACTTGCGCAAACTGTCACTACATTGTTACGTCAATACATGTGACACATAATTGTGAAAAAAAAAAATCTGGTTTGTCCACCTAAGTTTTAATAATTTTGGGCATTTCAACCAAAAATAAATTGGTCTGGAACCCTAAAAGTTTGCTCCCAGCTGAAAAACAAAAAAATTGGCAGATTTTTCTTGACCTGAAGTGCGAACCATGACGACATCAGTGGGCGTGTCCTATTCTACAGATTGGAAAGAGAGGATGGAGTCTTGCATGAAATGGCATTCTATGCCTTCTTATCATTAGTAGTTGGTCCGTGCTTGTTTTTTTGGATTAAATCAAAGATCTGCAACTGATAACAGCTCGCAGTTGATCAAAGCAATCTGCCATCTTGCTACTACTGTTTACTTCCGTTGTGCATTATGCAACGTCCTCCAATAATGACGCATCCTTCATTAAAATGGTTCCGCTCAAAACTGGTGGAGACACAGTGTGGTTCACTAGATGGAACAAAGATTCCAAGAGTCCTTAACGTAACCAGTTTAAGAACCAGATCTAACTTGGTGGAAAATCAGGTATAAGTGCTCCTAGTGGTGTTTGCAAGAGTTCACTGCATCTGAATGAAATCAGCCAATCGGAGCCAGGAGTCTCTAACACAGCATCACTCACTGCTCGATCACATGCTGCGCTGCTCCATTCTCCATCAGTATCTCCACCACACGAATTCAAGAGGAGTCATGCAAACACGTCGTCGTCCAGTTGCATTTTTTTTTTTTTTTTATATTGTAGACAAGAAAATGTACACGGTATGATAATTGTCAACATTTATATCATGGTATACCTTGAAACCGGTATATTCGTGCCATTTGGAGCACAAGGAGGAGAAAGAGGAACATGATCTTCTCACAGATTATCTGTCTCATGTACTACTGACAGGATGCAGTGACAGTTTCAGCAAATATGACTAAAACTTATTTTTATAAAGGTTATGCTATGTAACTTTAAGAAGCAAGCTGCAAGTCTACCTTTTTAACCTGACCCATGATAACAACAAATAGAAAGAGCATACTAAGTAGATGAAATGGTGTAAAGGTGAAGTATTATTCTCAAAATAAACAGTAAATTTAAGAGAAAGAAATCAAGATGACACGTTTTATGGAACTAAAAATGCTTCTGCAGCCAAATGAACATGTCCTGTCTCTCTCTGTTCCAGGTACTTCCTGCTCTCTGTGATCTTTGTGGTTTTCTCTTTCCCTGTTGCTGATAAATCCTGGATCCCCTGCTCAGAGTTGGCTGCTATCGCTCTCTTCTTCACCGTCACCGCCTTCCTGAGCCTTCACGCCTCTGCTCAGCTCTTCGCTCGTAAAGCCCTCCTCACAGAAGTCCTCTCTGGAGCCTGCTCCCTCACTCACCTCCTGCCAGACTCCTTCCCTTGGTTCCTCAGGGCCTTTGGGATGACGTTCATCACTGTGCCTCTAGGGGACATAGTGCTGTTTAACCTGGGGGTGCCATGTCTGCTGTACGGACACCTTGTCTATCTGCTGTTCCGTATGGCCCAGCTGAAAGGCTTCAAGGGCACCTACCTGTGCCTGGTGCCCTACCTGGTTTGCTTTACTTGGTGTGAGCTCAGCTTGGTGTTCCTTAATAACGCCACTGCAATAGGACTCATCCGGACCTCCGTTGGCTACTTCCTCTTCCTGTTTGCCCTTCCTATACTCTCACTGGGCCTGGCCGCAATGCTCATCATCCAGTTAGTGCAGTGGTTTCTCGCCCTGGAGGTGACCAAGATGGTGGTCACACTGACAATTTGCTTTGTGCCAGTGGTGTTGAGGCTTTGGACTCGCTTCAGCCTCAACCCCATCACGGTTTTTCGGTCTCTGTCACACAGCAGCATCGTGAAGCTCATCCTGGTGTGGCTCAGTGCAGTGGTGCTCTTCTGCTGGATGTACGTGTACAGGTCTGAAGGTATGAAGGTGTATAACTCCACCCTGACGTGGCCTGAGTACAGCAGCCTCTGCGGGCCTCTGGCCTGGAAAGAGGCCAACATGGCCCAAACTCAGATCCTCTGCTCTCATCTCGAAGGACATCGTGTCACCTGGACTGGACGCTTCAAATACGTCCGTGTGACTGACATTGAGAACGGGCCGCAGTCGGTTATCAACTTGCTGCCTTTGTTTGTGGGGAACTGGATGCGGTGTCTGTATGGTGAGCCATATCCTTTGTGTGAGGAAGCGGCAAATGTCACAGCTGAGCCCCAGCCTCTGCCTGCCCCAGCTCCGCCTCCAGAGGATCCTCTCTGTAAACTTAAAAAACTGGCCAAGCACGAATGTCACATCAAACGTTTTGATCGATACAAATTTGAAGTCACCATGGGCATGCCGCTGGAGAGGAAGACCAAGAACGGGACGATCGTAGAGGACGAAGATGCCACCAAGGACATAGTTCTGCGAGCCAGTAACGAGTTCAAGTCTGTGCTTTTGTACTTAAAGACAGGAAGCCTGGTGGAGTTCAGCACCATACTGGAGGGCCGTTTAGGCTCCAAATGGCCCGTGTTTGAGCTGAAAGCCATTCACTGCATGTCGTGCGGCGATGCCCCCCTGCCCAGCCGCAGGCAGTACAAGATTGAACACGACTGGAGGCGCACTGCTCGGAGCGCCCTGCAGTTCGGGTTTGACTTCTTCTTCAACCCCTTCCTGACCGCTCAGCTAGAGCAGCACTCAGAGACCAAAACAGAGACTGTGACTCAGGAGGCGGCGTAGAGATCTGACAAACACACCTCTGGGAGAAATAAGATGTATGATAATACTAGTGAAGAACATTAATGATTGTACATCACACCTTCTTAACACTGCAAGAGGTCGGATACTCAGACACTTTGTGGTATCAGACCTGTTGTAAATCTAAACTTGAGCGAGTGTGTGTTTGCATTCTCATAGCTTTTGAGCCAAAATATGTGAGAACACGTAATATAATGAAATTAAATATTCAAAGGGGAGAAACACAGACTAATAGGGTTTTTAGAATATGTAATTTACTGCCTAACACTAAAGTAAGAAAAGCACGGTGTAAACTTTCTCAGCTCTGGTCAGATGTGCATTTCAGCCAATTTAAGCTGCATTTGTGCTCAGCAGTTTTTTAAAGGAATATTTCACCCTCAAATAACTGTGTCACCTAGAATTCATGAAGACAGTGAACGTTGTTAATAAATTGAGGTCATAGGAGGCCACAAATTCAAAATAGCACATGGTGAGTTATTGACATACAAATGGTCATTTTGTGGGTGAAGCATTCTTTTAATGCATTGCAGGGATGCATGATAATATCGCTACATCATCGGTATCGGCCAATATCGACTTTAAAATTAACTATCAGGATCAGCCAACATGCTTTCTCTAATTTTGCACAATGAATGAATATTACATACATTGAAAAGTATTGTATTTCATGTCCCCATCAGAGTATGCATGCATAATATGATGTTAATTTCACTACAGAAGAGACTTGATGATCACTGAAATTAGGTGGGAGAAAAGTGGATATATTGATATCGGTATTGGTTGTTACATATCGGCGTATCAGATATGAGCAAAAAATCCAATATCGTGCATCCCTAAATCATTGTGATTTTTTTTCGTTGTACAAACACTGTGTGCTGAACTCATTTTTATGCTTATCATTGTAGCCAAAATCATCAGTATTTACATTTTACAGTTTCCCTGTTGAACTGTACTCTCATTGTTTGTGGCCTCCAAACTACGAAAGAGAAACTTTCTTTTATTTTCGCACAAAAGTTTGTATTGCTGATGATGATTAGTGAGGGTTTCCTTTGCTGTCAGGCTTAAATCATGTAACAGACAGAACGCGCAGTATGTCATGATTTTAAAATGGTTGCTAGTGGAAATTTAAGTGCCTTAATCTAAACATAACTTAGGAGAATAGACTAAATCACGTCTTTAATTCTGTACCTTTTAAAAAGCTCAGCTGCATCTATGCGTGATCTGTGACAGAGCAGGTATCCAACTTTATCTCTGCCTTCTCCTCCCTCGTTCGTCTGCCTCTCTGCTGTGCAGAGATTTAATATATTGAATATTTGCAGTCCCTGTGTGATGATGTGTTTGAAGTTAGGATGTCACTACTGTTTTCTATACTGTGACCCATAAACATAATGAAATCATGTGCTTGTTGCTGTTTTTATTCAACATTAACTGCATTCATTCATTCATTTTCCATAACTGCTTATCCTGTTAGGGGCCTTGAGTGTGCTGGAGCCTATCCCAGCTGACACTGGGCGAGAGGCAGGGTACACCCTGGACAGGTCAGCAGACTATCACAGGGCTGACACATAGAGACAGACAACATTCAACACTCAAATTCACAACTAAACTAAGTTTAAAATGATCTGATTTCAGCTTATGTGAGTTATTCCTGGTTTCTTAACTCCTGTATGGCAGTAAACTGAATAGGTTCGGGTTGTGGACAAAACAAGACATTTGAGGACATCATCTTGGGCTTTGGGAAACACTGATCAACGTTTTTGACCACTTCCTGACCTTTTATAGACCAATCAGAGTTGGAAACAGTGAAAGAAATAGTTAGATGCAGCCCTATGCTGAAGTTAAGTGGACCTTTTTCACAACATTTAAACACACCAAACACAGGTGTAACCACTTCCATTACTAACTTCTGCACTACATCTCAATACTTGCCAAACAGAGGTATCATTAAATTGCTATGATAAACATTTTTAACAAAACAATGTGACATGGGATGCTAACGAACCAACAGAATTACAACTTGCATCCGAGGCTCCCCTCAGCTTTACGAAACATTATATTGAGTTTTAGTTCATTGTTTAGCTGTTCTGCCTGTGTCACACTCAACAGCAGGCACAGTCATCAACTGAGCTACCAGGTGAACACGGGAGCATTTAGCAGTTAGAGAGTCATATATGTCCTTCAGGAGTTAGTATACCATAAACACAACTAAAAGTCAGGGCAAGTGTACTTACATAGTAAATTTCAGCAACAAAGCAACTCAAAGTGCCTTACATAAAACATCAAAAACATGACAACAGAGCAAAAGAAACATCATAAAATGACATTAAAACAATTCAAAACAACCAAGAGGTTAAGAGGATAGAAAAAAAACAGGCTAAAATAGAATAACATGTTTAGTTTTGACTCTGGGAAAACAAAGCAAACATGTCCCAGAGGACAGAAGATCAGAAATGTATTTTGGCTCTAAATAATTCAGTACTTTATAAACCAACAGTGGTATTTGAAAATCAATCCCCCAATAGACGGGAAACCAATGTAAAGATCTCAGGAGCAGCGTGATCAACTTTCTTGGGCTTAGTGAGGACTCAAGCAAAAAAGAAGAGACTGAATATTAGACTTACAGTCACCAGGTATCCAGAAACATGACTCCATATGAATGATACTGTTGCTCTGTAACTGCTGGATGTGTAAACAAGTTTGCAATATTAACTTATAAGGCGATAACATGTATGTCATTGCTGTGTTCAACTTGTTACTGCTGCTTCAAGGTGGCCAAGAAAACAGTCACTGCAGTTTGAATGTGATTGGTTCCACCTGTGTTTTTCCTGCCAGGACAAGTCAAAATGTCTGTTGTGAAAAACAAAGTCTATGAATGAGATTTAATAGCAAGATTACATTTTTGAATAAAGATTTACTTAGAGCCTAGTTCACTTTCAGTATAGCAGGACAGGATAACTTTTATGTCTTAACTGGAGTTCACACTATGTGCAGGAAGTGTAAGCTGACACTAGGTGGCGCCTCAGACTACATGCCTTCGCCTGTACCACAGACTGTAATGACGAGCCCTAATAGGTCCATATAAATTGAAGCTATAAAGTGTGCACATTTCCATAATGGCACTGGCAATTACTATCAGTCTCATATAATTACATGGCAATAAAAATCACAGATGTACGCTCATTGGATGCAATTTCGTTGAAATCTTTATTCAGAAAAAAAACATATTAACATTATTTATAACTGTCCATTTGACAATTTTGTCATCAACATACATTAACACAAAAATATGTGAATCAACATTAGTTTGGTCAGGACGTGGTGGAGTGAAAACTGACAGGAAAAGAAAAGGATAAATAAAAGAATAAACTGTTCTCTAAAAAATAAAAGCTTCTGCACATCAGCAAAGTAATCAAGTGAGGAAGGCTGAGGAGATTAGAGTACCATCTCTCTGCTGTAGCTTTGGAGGCGGTCATCGAGGCGGATGATCGTGTCCGCAGTCCGTTTAAGGATGTTTAAAAAAACAAAACCTCATACATGTCAAAAACAGAGTTGATATATACAGACACCATTTAGGCCCTTTGATTTTTTTTTCTTTTTTCTTTTAGAGAACAACATTAATGAAAACATTCCCCATTCTCCTTGGTTCTCAGTTTCAGTCGAGGAGAAACTGATTCTTGGACGGCTTCATTCAAAATGTACATGTAAGTGTATGAACCGAACACTGGTAAACATGCTTCAGTGTCCAAAGACACAAATAAAGGTAGGAGAGCTCAGTCGTCTATGGTTACTCGTGCTGCACGGGGCCCCGGGGCCCCTGAAGCCTTTGTACAGCTGGGTCTAAATGGTTAAGAAGGCAGCCAAGTCAGTCAGTCAATTTATAAACACCTAGGCTAAATTGGTTTTACATGCAGCATCTTTTTGCTTGATTGTTGAAATTATTTCATTTTTTAAGTTTATTTTTTTTTGCTTGATTTGAGTTGTATTGAACGGCAAAGTAGCACACGATGTAGCCTCGGACCAGAAGCAGAATCCACAATCAGAGAAGGGCCGGAGATGACATTAATGACTGAAACACACTGTGGAGCAGATATGAGTGTGTGTCCTCACATTAGGCCGTGGTGTAACTTCTGCTTCTGTCTGCAGGACTGTCAATGTTTGACCTCACTGACTGAACACGGTCCAGTTGAGCTCAGAGGCGTCTGGGTGCACTTGGGTTGAGGGGAAGGGTCTCGAATTCATCCTTGCACATCACACGTTATCACTTTAAATCGTCATCATAATTACCATCATTAACATCATTTAACAAGAAGTTACGAAAACAGAGGAAGGGGGGTGTTCAGCTGATCGGAAAAATCAGCCAGTTACGTAAATGCCCCATTTTCATCAGTGCCGCTGGTTGACAACCACGAAGGGTTTTCGTTACACAAAACAGTGGGCAAGGGATAAGAATAGGCTTTGTTCGAGCACACAAATACAGAAAGGAGAGGAGGAGGAGGAGGTGGAGAAAGCAAAAGAGCCTGAAGAAAAAAAAAAAAAAGAAAAAAAGAAAAAAAAAAGACAAATATGTAAACATCTCTCCAGTCCGGGTGGGGGGGTTTATCCCTCTCAGAAGCTGAGCTGTAGCAATCAACACACCATCAAGCACAATCCAGAGCTTAACAATCAAGAAATCCACAGTTTGGACAATTTTGCAATCCATAATCCATTGCGTAATCCAGCCTGTTCCCTTTCTAGCCCTTTCTAGGTCCTTTCAGTTCTGGGAGGCTGGGTGGGGAGGAGGTGAGGGAGTGTGTCAAAGAGTAGACCTAAATGTGTGTGTGTTTTCTGACTGTGTAGGTGTGTGTTAGGCATATTCCTGTGTGTGTATGTCCGTAAATGTGTACATTCTGGCATAGCTGTGTGTTCAGGTGTAAACTCGTTTGTATCCGCTGCTGACATCCCTTCATTAATGCATCTCAGAGTTGAGTTTGTCCTGGAAGATGTACAGGTTGTTGGTGGCGGCGATGGCAATGATGTTCTCAGTCGGGTGCCAGGCTGTGTGGAGGATCTTCTTGGTGAAGTCCAGGCTGTCCACGCTGATGTCGTCCTTCCGGCGTTTTCCTCCGGCGGCGCAGACCCTTCGCGGCTTCAGGACGGCACGGGGTTTGCTGCTCTCTCGTGATGCCTCCAGGGTCACGTCGCGTTTGGTGTTGCGGTCGAACATGCGAAAGAAGTTGTTGTAGGCTCCAGTCATGATGACACTAAGGAGAGAAATGATCAGTTACTACAGTCTGAAGGGTTTCATTCTCTTTTCTCTTTGAGTATTAATCTGGTGAGGACTGTAATCGACTATATTAACTTCCCAAACTACCTTAACCCTTAACTCCATTGCTAAATGTAAAGGGTCACTTCCTCCAAATTACAAAGGGATGGGATGCATGGTAGGGATGCATGATAATATCGGCACGTCATTGGACTCGGCTGATGTTGGCCTCAAAATTGAAATTGAAAAAATAAAACATTGAAAAGTATTGTATTTCATGTCTCCGTCTACTGGTGGGCCATCACGGTAAGAGTATGCATGTATAATATGATGCTAATTCCACTACAGAAGAGACAAAATTTAGGTGGGAAAAAATTGGATATATCGATATTGGTTATCGGCCAAATAAGTTGTTATATATCGGTATATCAGATATTAGCGAAAAACCCAATATCATGCATCCCAGCAGTTTTACTTGAGTAAGATTTTAAATGCAGGACTTCACTTGGGTTAGGTTACTTAATTTGTACCCATAGATAGATTTGTTTTGGAGTAGACAAGGCAGCCACACATTTTACAACACAGAAAATAGCCAGACATGAAAAAAGTACATGACAAAAGTACCTATAATGGAGTATTTGAACACTGTGGTACTTCTACGTACGTAAAGATCTGAGTATTTCTCTTAACACTTAGTACTGAAACACAGAAACACATCCAGACACTTCACGTACCTGTCTGAGCCGTTCCAGGCACACTCAAACTTGTCGAAGATGCAGTCGTTTTCGTAAAGGGAACACAACTTGCTGCGGAGGTAATCGTGAACCTGGAAGAACACACACACACACACACACACACACACACACACACACACACACACACAGACAGACAAAACACATTAAACGTGTAACACAAACCTCCCTGAAGGCAACTCTAATGAGACACAACACCAGCCCTGAGCAATACGAGGGCCAGGAGTACATTTTAATCTAAACTCCTTTTCCATATCAGTAAACCCATTAACATCCAAACCCACCAAGGGCATGATAATACAGACACACATGTGAACACACACACACACACACACACACACACACACACACACACACACACACGTATTCACTGACTAATAACTCTTTTCCCCTGTGCTTTCATTGCACCTGCCTGTGTCAGCAGTGTGATGCAAGGGGTTGAAATCTACACCTTCCTGCAGCCGCTGCGCTCTGCATTAGGCCCCCTATTTTCACATTCTGCATAAAGTCAGCAGTCAACAGTCGCTTCGCGATCAATAAATGGTCAAGCTGAGGTCGGCTCACGGTTGTACATCAAACCAGGTGACATTTTTGTTTTCCCCTATGGGTCTCTCAGCCCGGGGTGAAATGATACAGTGTCAGCTGAAGTTGAATATATATCGTCTCTTTTTCCCAGTGTGCGTGATCTCTGATTTAGAGCACAGCGCCTCCTCCCTCATGGATCTGTACATATTTCTCATGTTCCAGGAGGAGTAAGAGTGTAAGTTTACCAGAGTCAGAGCCCTGAAATCCCTTCTCTCCCCTCAGTTTACTCCACTCAGCCTCTGCCAACCCTCTTTCTCATCCTCTCACTTACAAACTCTCCTTCTATTCTTCCCTCCTCATCTCATCACACATCCTCACACTCCTCCCCAAGCCCTCACCCCTCTCTCCCCCCCTTCCTCCCTCTCTGTGCTGCATTGCAGATCTAGGTGTCGGGCACTGTGTAAGGTATCCCTCCTTCCCGTTTCGCTTTATGAGTGGAGGCTCGGCGGACTATAAATAGCTCCAGTGCGTCTTGGCCTCCCACTCCTGGCGGCCTCACAGGCCCTCACACGTCAGGCAGACACACACATGTTCACCCACACGCCCGCGGCAGGAATACTAAACACACTCTGAAAGAAGGAGTTGATAAATACTTCTACTGCACATATTTGCATAAACAGAGGCTGGTGCGGCTGATTGTAAACACTTAGAAGTGACACACGAGATAAATTGTGTGCGGATGTGAGAAAGATAACACGCAAAAATAGAAAAAAAAAATCAGCTTTATAGTTAGTTTTGTGTGTGTACATTGTGTACAGCACGTCAAGCAATATTGTTCGTGCTTGTCTCACACATGTATTAATCTGCCAAATACACACAATCTGATGCATCTACAGATTATAGTAAAAAAAAACTTAGGCCTCAGCAACAGTTTCTGGTGATTCTGCACTCACGGGAAAAAGTACATTCTCTGGCTCGTAATCAATCCAATTATCCTTAAAAGGTTTTGGAAAAATCTAATCATCAGCAAGTCCTGTGATTCTGAGAGACAACCATCTTCCCATGATTCATTTCTGTCTCTTATTATTCATATTTCCAGGATGACAAAGCCCTCTTTCAGTAAAAGGACAGTTAGTCACCCAGCAGTCACAAACACTTGTGTGTTAAGTGAACATTTATTACAAACGACTCTCATTTGATCTGCAACAAAAAGCTCTACTTAAAGAATCTGAGCATCAACACTGACCTGGACTGTGCCTGAAGACTAAATCCTGCACGTAACAAACATCTGAACTTTGCTGTATGGGATTCAGACAAGCTGGAGGGTGACAAATTAAAGAAAAGGCCAGTGTAGATGAGCAACTTCACAAAAGGATTGCTTGTCTTTTGCGGCTGCTACATCTGCACAAATAATACCAAAATAAACTGTAATTCTTAAAGCAACTGCAAATGGTGAAATGTGACCTTAACTGCACTGTCAGGCAAATAGCAACTCCGAGCTCCTGTGCTATTTAAATTAGGTAATATGCAAAACAGGCCCCTTTCTATGCAAATGAACCTCACTACAAAAACAATCCAATTCAGAAAAATCTCTGTTAATAGCCTCATGAAGCTCTGTCAAAAGTTCAGTCAGGAAGATAATACTTTTCATGCTCAGGTTGTCAGTCTTCCTTCTCACCCTGCCGTTCACTCCTTGCACGCATGCTCACTCACTATCTCTAGGTGTCATTGTCTGCCTCTGTCAATTTAGTCATCAGCTGTTTTCAGCTGATTCACTATCAACCAATGGCACAGCGACACACACTCTGTCAGCCTGTCATCTCACTGCTCCTCATTATAAATATAGTAGTAGTTCTTTCCTGCTGCAGCCGTGCATGCCCTCCACCTGTCCCTCACCATCACCAGTGTGTTTGCACTGTAACACCATTAGTGCAATATCTTTTGTGAAGTGGGCCTTGAGACGAGACAGACAGCGGTTGCAAGTGATGTGCAATTCATGGTGCTACCAGTGGCCATTCAGTGGCCACAATCCATTCTTTGTGAATTGTTGGGCCAACACAAGCCAGAAGAACAGCTTCAATGCTGTCTGAGATCGATTATCAAGTGTCTCTTATCCAAGCCATGAATTCAGGTTTTCTTAGAATTTCCTCCTACTAATCTGTAACTTTATCTGTTACACATGAAAATATATATTAAAAAAAAAAATTAACACAAACGTAGGGTTAATTTATGACAGCAGGTGTTGGAGATGTGAGAGGTTTGTGGGACTGCTCTGTGATAAGACTTTTATGGGAAAAATTGCTGAACTATATGGCAGATGATCTGGGGATTTGTATTCCAAAGTGCCCTATAGTTTAGGTTTAATGTGTGACATCTCTAATACACCTCACAGAATCAAATACAGCCAAATATAATATGTTCCGGCCTTGTGTCAATGATAAGGCTTGTCTGTAGTAAATGATTTTCATAACATGGTGTTTTTTTTATTGTGGACTCAAAGGAATATAAATCAAACTGGTGGTTATACATTTTAAGAATGGCTCTTATGTGTTCATGTAAATTAATTCTTCAGATTTACATTAATCAATCTAATCTAATAAATAACATAACAAATGAGGACATATACAACAACATATCCATAATGTAAAATATAATTTTCAAGAGAGAGAAAAGAAACTTCCTTCTATTCTTAGTTACTTATTTCCCAGCATGTGGATGCATATGTTTGTTTGTTGTCCTCCAGTAATTTTATGTAATTGAGATTTATGTATTTAATAAATGAATAAAATAATGTAAAGAAAATTAAACATATGCAGGACTTTGTGGCAGCAGCATGTGTTTTGGCACTAGGGTATCATCAGCAGAGTAATAATGAGAATGTTGGGTGATAGAGGCTGTTAGTAATGATTGAATGTTATCAGTCAGCTGATGAAGCAGGAATAAAACAGTGGAGTGACTCAACAGACGAGAGGATTCAGTGACAATATGTTAATGCTCCCTCCACAACTGATCGGATCACCTTTCCCCAGAGTCAATTTGCTGCTCGCCTGAGGGAATCTCACCGCAGCAGCCAAACCAGAGAGAAAATATTCATTCTCATGTTTTTTGTATTTCAACCTCGTAATTTGCACATGTGGTCGGTCACACACCTGGTATGTCTCCAGGGGCTTGCTCTCCATGTTGAGGTCCCAGACTTTGGCAGTCAGGTAGTCTCTGGTGAGCAGGTAGCGACCGCTGTGGCTGAACTTGACATCGGACACAGAGGAGATGATCTCGGAGAAGAAGGAGCGGGCGCTGGGGTCCTCGGGCTCCTCAAACACTGGAGATGGTGGGAGAGAGGGAGAGGAGGGTGAGTGCTGAAGCCAGGCAAAAACAGTATGTCACATGATGATACTATGTGTGTCTCTATCTCATGAGCATAGATAAAAAGATGTCTCAGATGAGTCTATATGCTGACAGTAATCTATAAGGCAGTCAGACCACACAGGTGACTTCTGTATGTTCATGGCGTCGCTGTCTAAATTGCTCTGTGTCTTAATATCAGAACATCTCAAACAGAACAATCACGTCTTCTACAAAGACAGAAACCTGGTAAATACAGGTATTTCTCACTGAATGTAACAAACAAAAATGAAATCCCTTGCTGCCTGTGGAGGTGCTCCACTGAATACAATTTGAAGTGTTCGCTGCGCTCGTGACTCATACTGGTCAGAACTCATGGGAAACTGGCCATTTCAACTTCGAAGTACACAAAAACAAAAAGGAAAAGAACGTTAGGAAACAATAAATCTGAAGCATATGAGGAAAATTTGCCATGAATTGAATTGTTGTCCCTTCAGGACAGCAGATTTATGGGTAAACTAACCCTGCTCTACATTAATGGACCAGGAGTGGAAAGAAACATTATCAGATGGTAAAAAATGATCCTAAGGAGACATATTGTGCTCCTGAACTGAAAGGAAATCACTTATTACAGATTGGGTTTTAGATAATTTACTTTCTATTGGATGAACATACCTGAGGTTTTTCAGGTTGAGTTCATTAACATTACAAATTGAATAAACAGTGTTAAGTATCAAATCACCACCACAGATGATAGTCCCCGATTTGATCTACATAACCATGCATACATAAAGCAAACTAATAATGATAGTCCACTCTGATGGATTAAGTATCTTAAGCAAGTCTCTGCAAGTTGATTTTCATGAGCTAAATGAAAAGTCAGGAGATCCCCAAAGTGATTAAAATTTGTCATGCAGGGACATGACAAATGAAGTAGCACTCCTCAGCCAATCTACTGGCATTTGCTCTCTCCATTTAATAATGTTTGAGATATTTCAGTCTGGGCAAAAGTGGCGGACTGACCGATCAACTGACACTGCCTCCTGGAGCAATGCTGCTAGCATGCCTAAAAACATCATCTCTATAAACAGATATCTGCATGACTGTGCAGAATCTGAAGGAAATGGTATAAGATCTTGGTATCGGAAGCATTCTGGTTTCTGTTTAGTCTGAGTAGTAGTGACCAATCACGTTTGGGCAGCAGGTGTGGAGAGCAAAAGAGGCAAAAAGCACTGGCCAAAATGCAAAATGCAAATGCGAACCCATCGGCTAATGTCTGACGACAGTTTAACTTTCCTTTGTATTCATATGGAGATATCTGTTGCTGAAATGACCAGCACATGGAAGAGGATGTCTTGGCCCAGATATCCACTGGCTACATTGGAACCCTCAAAATATTCACCATTGCCCCAACAGGCTTATCAAAGTCTGACCCAATTGGGTTCCAAGATTGCTACAAACATGAACTGTATATTTTGAAACACATGACTGCCTGAAAGGTTGGACCTTCATCTGAAAACTTATTCATAGGCTAAAATGCGCAAAAGTACCAGTATCAGACATTTTGGCCTTTTAAGGCTCCTTAAGGAGATGGAGTATATTTAAAAACATAATGTGTATGTTTCGAGCTCTCAACATATTTACTCACATTTGGAGTGTTTGTCACAGAGCGCTGCTTCTCTCATGTCACAGAGGCGCAGGGTGCCTTTGCTGCTGCTATAGACAAACAGGTTACAGTGGTGGGGGTGAAACTCAGCCGCCGTGATCACCTCTGTCAGATCCTCCATGTTGGCTGGCTTGATGTCCACAATGTCTGAGAGGAAGCATTGCTCAGGAAAACAACATAAGAGAGTCCACTTCTCAGGGCCTGCAGTGTAGGCTATAAACCCTGCCCCGATCATGACAGGGGTTAAACGGGGTAAGTTTTTCCCCAGAGATGATAAGTTTGGTTTTAATTAGTTATGTGATGAAATAAAAAGGGGGGTTGACGTCGGAATCGATGGCGCTGCTAGCAACTGGGTCGGACGTTGGGAACTTGATAAAGCGAGATCACCTTAGCACAGACTCTGGCTCCGAATGACTTAACCAGCACAAGATGGCAGCAGCTGTATCCAGCGTATTTTGGCTTCATGTACAGTAGGAGGATGTGCAGACGCATTGTCCATCGTTATATATAGTCATTGGTTTTTACCAGGTCCCCAGGAACGCAGCTCAGCTTTGCTTCCAATTTTCCGCAGTGGCCTCACACGGTACTGATACGTAAAAATCCCCTGCAACTCAAAAAACATTTTCGCCATAGATCCCCATTGAAAGGACACCTCAAACTGCAAACAAGGTAAATCATGAATCTTTCTATTGTTATTTTTCTCCTTGAGTCGAGAAAAACGATTTAAAAATCTGTGATGTCATCACAATTTAAATTTTATGAGCCAAGCAGGAATTCGTGGGCAGAGCGAGCGTGCGAAACACTACCGCAAATGTTAACACAGAAGCTGGGAACCTTTTTGGTGTATGTGCCAGGTGAGCAACTCCATAGGACTGAATAGGCGCCATATTTGGGTCCAGTATCAAGGCATTATTATACATCTCTGGTTTTTACCTGCTGAAGTCAACCTGTATGTACGTATTCATTCATTCATCCTTTTATCAGTTCTATTCACTAACTGGCCAAATGAAAAACTAATTATATTGTGTTTGAATTCATGTAAAAAACACACACACAAGTGTATGTAAATGTATACGTAACCCTCACACTGTAAATAATTTACAGAAGAAATAAAGCAAACCAATTTAAATATATCTTGGGGGGATTGTTGGGAGAAAAGTAATTCCATATTCAGATAAATTGTAATATTATAAATCCTGTCTGGGTCATGGATGTGACTGTACTGTGTCCTATTGAGCTGGATTAGAACTCAGAGCGGGGCTGAAATATTTATGCAGCCTTTGAATTATTCATTAAGCTACATTTTCACTCCTCAAGAATAATATTCCCCTCCCCCAACACTGTGTGTCTTTGTGCATTTCTTTATACAACAAAGTGGGATTTGCAATGTGGGAGTTGTGTGAGAGTGTGTGTGGGTGGGATTTGATTATTGTGCATGTATAAGCATCTATGTGTTAATGTATGCATTAATTATCTGTGTCCTTGTGCTTTAATAAATCCAGTCCTGCTTTAATATGAGTTTGTGCATGTGATGATGATATATGTGTGTCTTCTCTCCCCCTCACTATCAATGTAGAGCACAACCCACAAAGGATACTGAAGCTGCGGTCGGTAATGTCCAGATGCCAGAGGTTGATCCTCAGGTCATCGGCTGACATGTAGGTCTCATAGTCGGAGTTGACGGAAATGGAGTTGACGTGGTAGGTGTGGGCGTTGGCAAACACTCGCCGTGGGCTCACCTCCACCATCAGGTCCATCGGCATCAACACCGGCACCTTTAAAGACATAAAGACAGAGAGCAGTTAAACACCACACGTAACTGATTAGGAGAAGACAGATGATACAGACAGTAGATTAAATCTAAATACTGTCATTGTATCATGAATTAATATTTAATGCATTACTTCCTTTGACATCAATAATACATTACTGCTGGAGCCCCAACTTGCCCGCTTGATAGCAGGATCAAGAGCCAATTCGGTGCATGAGTTAAAGCTCATTTGGCTGCATTTTCATATCTTCGCATTTGCATTAAAACACAATTTCTTTGTCCGATACATGATTTCCATTTTCACACACAACTTAAATGTGTGTCTCTATTTGCATACGGCACAGCGGGAGCAGCGTCACATAACACATACATGTTCTCGGGGCTCTACAAAGACAGACATACTATATGTGCATACGCTCACACATGGGCTCACTCTGCGTAGTACAGATGTTGTGTTGCTGTTCAGCGGGGAAAAGAGGATTCCTCTGCCCTCACACACTCATGCACACACACATGTACCATTGTGCCAGTGACCCATTTTTGCACATGCAAAAACATCTGTACCCACTGACCCAGTTCTGTTACACAACCCACTGCATTTATGAATGTTTTACCGTGCAGGAGATAGAGACAGACAGAAAGATGTTACCTGTAGGGAGGTGACGGTGGAGATGTCCTTGATGCGACCCTCTTCATCCTTCAGGTTGTACCCCTCCGGCCGTTTGTCTCTTTCACTCACCTTCCACAACTTAATGGTCTTATCTGGGAATCAGACAGGGCCGTTAGGTGATCAGATAAGAACAGATTTAATCGGAAAGTGTGACAAATGAATAAAAGGTGCTTGCTGACACAGGAAGCTATCTGGTCTTAGATTAGATGTGATTAAACATATTAGAGTAGGCTAAATATGGAATATCATCTCAAATTGGTGAAGCTAAAAGCCTAAAATCTGAAAAAGGAGCTGTTTTAGGATTTTACTGAAAGACATGATCAACTCAGGCACTTGAACTTGAAAAGAAATGACTTAATAGACAAGCTAATCCACCGCACTCCAAATTGTCAGCTCTGAAAGACAGCTTGGACTCTGAAGCTCTAAATGAGCAAACAGCAAGGTTTTGTGTAATCAATGCTGACAGACACAGAGAGCCCCTGTATTATATTGAAAAAATGACAGCAAGCTTTCCAGCAGCAGCATTACCCAACTGCTGAGGCAGGTCTTACATTTTTCATACCCTAAATCATAAATAATATACTACTTAAATAAATCAATAACAGGGCGCTGTGGGAAAATCTATACATCTTCCAATACAGCCATAAACTCTTAATGTAAACTGTCCGAGGCAGACACACTCCTAATGCACTGCAGACATGTGATGCAACACAAGCAACAACTCTTATCTCTTTAGGCGAGGGGAAATGTGCTTTCTGGCTCAAGAAACTCAAACACTTGTTAAAGGGATAGTTTGGAGTATTTGAATTAATTAATTTTACTTTGCTGAACACTGCAGCTGCTGGTCTACCACTGCCTTGATCAAGTAATTTGTGTGTGTTATTGTGTGACTTTGGTGTTTTAAAGGGTCAGTTCAAATTAACCAGAGTTACACAAGAACACAAAAAAATTATCCGATTGAGGCAGTGGTAGACCAGCAGCTCCGGTTTTCTGCTGGATAAAAATACTGTTTTTGTCAAAGGAGTCTGGTGGCTTTGAAAAGAGCATAAATAATAGCTTCAGTCCCCCCTCGGAAAGAGCTGTCTGATGGTGAGCTAAAGCTGTGAAAATATTCTAAATATAGTGTACACTTAAACTGATATCGATTTTTTTTGGAGGCTAAAATTTTGTGTTGCTGCTACCCCCGGCCACAGCAGCGCACTACTTAACTTCCATGGCGGTACTCCAGTCTGTTTCTGCACACTGGGGGTGTTCCGACTGCCATCTACCGTATGTAATACACTGACTGTAAATAGGCACCTCATACAACCCCACTTCGGAGAAATCCTAACTATTCCTTAAGGGAGAAACAACGTGAAATAATCTTTCAAACTGGTTTAAAGGAAGTGCTTTCCCACAAAAGATCATGAACCCACATCACTCCTTCCACATCTTCCTCTAAGATGCATGTATTTGTGTGTGTCTGTGTGTGTGTGTGTGTGTGTGTGTGTGTGTGTGTGTGTGTGTGGGCTGTATCACCATTGGTGGAGAGGAGGAAGTGTGCGGCGTTCTGCTGAGGCAGCCATCGGATCTTATTGATCTTCTCCTCAATCTCCAGACTCTTAAGGTAGTCGAACTCGGGCTCATGGCTCTGGAAGGTGCTATAGACATTATACTCTCCCTGTGAGAATGGCTCAGTCTTGCTCTGTGGAATGAAAAGCAGTTAGATGGAAATGTGGGGACAATGATGAGCACTTTCTCACATACAGAATCACAGTAATGTAATGCAACACCCTAGGCTGGAGCCAGCCTCATTCACCTTGATCATGTGAAGAAATAGCATGGCACGGACTCTGCACAGCTTTAATGATACAGTCTCTGACATAGCGGGAGTATCAACTATTAATCAATCAATCTAGACTGTAGCTGGAGGGGAACGGTGTGCGTTCATCACTGTTCTCACAGCTGGAATGAAAAATTGTATATTTGTGTGTGTGTGTGTGTGTGTGTGTGTGTGTGTGTGTGCCTACCTCAGGTTCCCTCTGAAAGATGACCACTCGGCCTCCCTTGTCCCCTGTGGCCAGGAGCTCTCCGGTGTGGTTGAACTCAACAGTGGAGATGATATCAGCTGGAGAGAGACAGACACAGAGGCAGAGACGGAGGAAGAGAAAGAGAAATATAGCGTGAGAGGAAAGAACGGTGGGGAAAGAGAGAGGAGGAGTAGCCATTAGCTAATTGACCACGCATCATCATTCATCTACATAACCTGTTTATCTGGCTATAAATTATTCAACCAAGTCAACAGTCAATGCATTAACATGTAAGTGGATTACAATATGCAAATTAACATGTAGAATAAAACAATATTTGATCACTTACACAAATATTCTGCATTTCTGTTTAAGCTTCAAGAGAAAATTCAGATTATATAGCACATATTAGCCCACACACACACGCACACACACACACACACACACAGCTGTTTCACACTAGGCCCAGGTGTTATCCGTGTTCCAGTGTGACACATACACAGTGACGCACACTATGACACTTCCAGTACACAAGATTACAGTGACACTTGAGTTCATGTTCATGTCTGTGTGTGTGTGTATAAGAGTAATTACGCACTCTTTCATCTCTGTAGTGTTCTTAAGTGTAAACACAACTTAGAGTGTATTTGCATTAGTGACTAAATATCATTCAAAGATAATTTTCCAGGACCCCCATTTGCATACTTGCAACAATGTCCCCATCACTAGCTCTGTGTCCCGAAACACCAACACAGTCTGACTCAGTGACAGCACTGTAATATGAAGAGCAAGCACGTTATTAACCACTTTGCATTTACTGACTCAGTGCTTTCAGTGGACCTCCCTTCATCACACAGCACACACAGTGAGGAGTAGAGAGCACTTGGTTGTACTGTCCAATGAAGGGCACGTCAGCGTGATATCTGAAACCTGAATCTGTTTTAATGTTACATGTAATCTCCTGACTGCATTTCTGTCTACCTATCCTCCTTTCTTTTCCCCTTTATACAGCAAGTTTTATTTTGAAATATCTATTTGCAGACAGCTGATCTGGAGGGAGGAAAAATCTTGGTGGTTAAACCTCTTTCATAGTACTCAGAAACTTAGTTTCAATGAAAGATGTAGCCATGTAAAGTCATCTACAGGTTATCTAAGAGCCTGTTTATACCTGGTCTTAACATGCACCTTGGGCAATCCAATCACAAGTGGACAGCGCTTAAATCAAGTATAATCAACCACCAATATGCATTACGGTCCAATCACTCAAACCACTTGCTGAGGTAGTCTGGGATGCATTTGTCCACATTTCTATTGTAGTGTAAATACTAATGCGTTATGATACATCCCTGACAAGAACTACATCATCAGTGCAGGATGTGGCGGTTGTTTCACTAATGCTTTATAAACTATTTTATGACGAGTGTTGTGTGACTGCCAATTGTTTTGCCCCATTAAAGGAGCAGGGTTATGATGATGGATTGATCTGGATCGGTTAATCGATTCAATGGACAATGATTCAATATCATCAATGCAAAGTGAAAATATCATCTTTAAAATATGCTTTTATTTTGAAATTCCTATGGCATGTCTGCGTCACTATTTCCATCCAAGCACACCTCTGTCCTAAACATTCAAACAGTGCTAATGGCCTAGCGCAAGGCAGACAATGGTATCTTCTCATATCAACCTCAGGCCCCTGAATCAAATCCAAAACGTATAGTGGCAGCCTTTGTGATATCATCATATATCATGTCATTGTCCTAACAATCAATACGGTATTGTGTCCTAATGAAACTTGTGGTTTACACCGCTGAGAAGGAGACGTGTTGAATTCTGCTGACTGCGATATATCTCCAGCTGTACCGACAGAACCGCTAACATGATAAGTGAGCAGCTAGCAAGAGTGTGGATGTAATTACTGTGCTTGCAGCCCTGTGACCTTCTAGCATAAGTGCCCAAGGCAGGAACGAAATCGGAACACAAAATGGTCAACAAGAGATATATATTGGTCACATAATAGGTGATATGTCTCAGCTGTCTACTTGTGTTCAGATCCCTGAAATGTATGTTAATACCAGGCTGCTAAACTCAAAACTCAAGTTAACCACGCTGTGTAAGCTAATTTGCTAGTTTGCTTACCATTTAAAATCAAGAATGACATAGTCGTGACTGGATCAATTTTAAAAATCAATCATCCCGTAAATGCTACATTTGCCATATTTTGAATTGCTGTGTCATCTTCCTACATTCAAGCTTCTTACCAACACTAAACCTGACTTACAAGTTAACAAGTCCAGTCTGTTTACCAGCTGAGGTTAAGTGAATGTTCAGTTCAGTTGTGAAGTTTCCAATCTGTGGTTTGACTTGACACTTGTAAATACAAATGCCGTGTTAAGGACAGACAGTTTCTGGTGATGCTGATCACCATGGTGATGACTTCAGTGCTTTTCAATTGATTCTCAAGCTTTTTTTTTTAAAGCAAAATTTTATGCATATGTTGTTGTCCCCTCGTGACACCCACCATCCTACTCTATCATGGTGCAGAATTGGTTCAGTTTTAGGTCGGCAGTTCAGGTGCTGGTGGATGAGGCAGTGAGTCAGATTTTGAATTTGCATGATTCTCTCAGATTGTTCAAATCAGCTCACTGCTCTTTAAGCTATTTTAATGGTCTGAAGTCTTATAGTCTTTTCATCACTGGGAGGTTACTGGCCTAGACAATAATAGCTCCAGCACGTAACCTCCCTTAAAACCACAACTTGTCATTTTTACACTTTGGATTTTTTACTACGTAAATAAATGAGCTGTGACGTGTATATTAGTGCATTTTAGAGGTGCTGTTGGGCAGATTTTTTAAAATTTTTGTTAGAGCTAGGCTAGCTGTTTCACAGTTTCCAGTCTTTTTGCTATGCTAACTGACTACTGGCTGTAGCTAAATGATTAACTTCCAGACATGAGTGGTACTGACCTTCTCATCTGACTCTCTGAACTAAAATGAATGTGTGTATCTCCTAAAATGTCAAACTATTCATTGAGGAATCGGTCGTTCTTTAGCTCCACACAGCAAAGGTTTAACAACAAGAATGGGTCAGTGTGACATCCAGTTCCACTTTATATGCCACAAACAACTGTTTTATTAACACCTGTATGTTGCTTCAATGAAAGTATTTTAAAACGTCTGAGGTCAAATTGCTTGCATGTATTTTGTGTAATTTGTGTTGCTAACCTAGCATAGCCACACTTTTTTTAACCTAGCCTGCACACAGCTGTGTCTGATAGAACATCAGGCAATCATTTTTTGCAGAAAACTACTCACTGCTGACCATAAAATCTATAAATTAGGGGTGCACGATATTGGATATTTGCTGACATCCAATATGCCGATATTTAACAACTTATTTGGCCAATAACCAATACTGATATCAATCTATCCACTTTTTTCACCAGCTAATTTCTGTCATCAAGTCTCTGCTGTAGTGGAATTAATATCCTATTATGCATGTATACTCTTTTCGTGATGGCCCACCAGCAGACGAAGACATGAAATAGAATGCTTTTCAATATATGTAATATTCGTTCATTGTGCAAAATAAGAAAAAGCATGTTGGCCGATTCTGATTGTTCTTTTTCAAGGCCAATATCGGCCAATACCGATGATGTGTTGATATCATCGTGCATCCCTACAATAAATCTATGCCAGCTAAAAACAAAAAACTTACAGTTAACTTCAATTTATGTTCAAGGTAATGGAGACAGAAGCTGTACAGCCCACAGTCTCATCAACACGGTGTATTTTGACTGCACTAGCCTCCAAAGCAGTCCTGCCTCACAGAGATTTTTATACAACAAAAGCTCTGACTTCTACAGCACGACCAAAAAATATTTTCAAAGATGCCACAGATTAGATTTAAAAATAATTTAATGTCAGATGTGGTATCCCAATAAGCCTTTGACAAAAGGGGTCCACTGAGCTCAGTTTTGATAGAAAAGAACATGGTCCTCAAGCGCTGACTGTAATAAAAATAGAGTGTGGAGAGTGTATTTATTGAGAGTCGGAGTGATTCAAAGCTGTAGCCTTGCCTATTTTGTGGTGGCCTTGAGAGAGAGAGATTTTATGATGAGGGGAGGCAGGGACTGCTCCTCAATCTCTACACTAACACAACCTTATTCACCCTGTTCCTCACACATCTCATGTATTACTGGTTTCTATCATTTTTCCACTACTCTTGCACTGCTTCTTGATCTCCCAGTCACTGCAGTGCCTTCATTATTCCTCACTTTCAATTTCTTTCTACAATCCCAGGCTTTCTCTCAATCACTCTCCCCCCACACGTTCTTTTGTCATCGCTTGTTCCCTAGTTTCTCTCTTTTGCCCCATTTCACTCTCTCATTTCTTCCTGGTTGTCTATCCACATTCATCTCTCGCTATCTCTCATCCCTCCCCCACGGCACTCTGCCGCCTGGCTGTATGTTAGCGTGTATGTAGTGGTGGTGCTGCTGGTGGTGGTGGTGGAAGAATGGATGGAAAGGATGGAAAGGGAGGTGGAGGGAAGAGGCGCTGGGGCGGAGGCGGTGGAGGGGTCCTTCGGTGAGCAGGGGTTGCCATGGTAACAGGCTGAGCCAACCAGTAGCAGGGGTACTCGTAACGGTTAGCCGTATATGGCAGTCTGGTGAAGGAGGAAGTGGGATTCATCAATCCAATCCTCGCAGGAAGAGGGAGCGTGGTAAAATAATTATGGTGCTGCAGTTTTGTCCACTAACAAACATTGCTAAATTAATACCAGGAGATGGAGCCGACACTATGGTCCAAATTGAGGATATGCAGATAATTAATGCATACACACACACAAACACACACACACACACACACACACACACTCATGACAGCACTCAAGCACAAACTCTAGACATGCAGTGAAATTCACAAACACATGTACGCACACCAGGCAGCTTTGAATTCACAAGTCACGTAACGATGCACAGCAAATGTTAGGCTTGACGCTGTGTGTGCGTGTGCACATTTACAGATAACTGTGTCGCACAGAGAAAGAGCTAAGCTAAGCAAAACTCACAGGAGCGGCACACAATATAGCTGAATAAAATATGGAGCACACACTCTCCACTCTCATCCTCTTTATCTGCCTGTGTTTCTCTGTCTCACTTACACACACACACACACCTCATCTGTCTCTCTGATGTTCTCTATTAGAGTAGAAAAATAGACCTTTAGGAACACAAACATCTATCGCAGAAACAAGTACCATCATGTGCGCTGGGCTTCTCCTGTAACAGGCACAACTGGCCAGCATCCTGATGTGTTTGTGTGTGTGTGTGTGTGTGTGTGTTTGACTATCTGTTGGGCTGTCAACTTGCAAGTCAATATAGTGTGGATGTGTGTGTGCAACAGTACAGCAAGCTAGCTGTGTCTGTCTCCCACAGACAGTCCATTAGCATCAGCAGGCCTGTCTGACTCATCGCCACACTGCAGGAGCTGGGGGAACACACTGTGACTGCAAGTGCATGCGCCCACACGTACAGTTCATTTCAGCACAATACAACACACAAACATGAATGAACCCAATGACACAAAGAAGCATGAAAAAACACGCACGAGTGAAAAACACACAAACACTCAAATGCGCTGTGAGGTGTTTACAAGGACAGCGGCTCCTCAGCGATCACAGCATGATGTTGTAGGGAGAGCTGGAATGATTCATGATCGACAGGAAAGATGTCAACAACAATTCTGGTAATTGCTTAATACTCTAAGTCTTTAATTAAGCCAAAATGCTGTTGCTGCTCCAGCTTTGGAAATTTGAGAATTTGCTTTTTTTTTCATTGAATATCTTTGAAACTTTGGGGACGACACTACGAACTGTAAAATAACTACTAGAGCTTAAGTGGTTAGAAAAAAATGATCTTCAACAGTTTAATAACAGACAACTTTAGAGTAAAAATGACAAACACACCCTAATTCAAGCCTCTCAATTGCAAGGATTTGTTACTTTTCTTTGTCTTGAGAAAGTATTTCACTGCTGGAATGATGGTCTTTTCATAAAACTAGGCTGTCTATGCAGTAGAAAGACGAAAATACTTTTTGAACTGTGTGCTATATGACCAAGGTAAACAGAAAAAGAGGACTGTGGCATTTGCTTTTGCTCAAGAGGCAGAAAACCTACAACTACCAGAATGCACTACATCACACTGGACTGAACACTCCCGCTGGTGGGTGATGCAAAGCAGGCTTGTCCGTTTCAACCATACATTTATAATAATACCTTGATACTGGATGCCAAGATGGCGCCTATTCATTCCAATGAAGTTGGAATGAATACTTGAGGACTTGAAGACTTTACATTGTGATGACACTGCAGATTTTTAAAACGCTTTTCTCAGCTTGAGGAACGTTTCACAAACATAAAACCTCCATGGATCAAAAGTTTCTAACAAAAAGAGTCGTAATTGACACTGTTTGCAGTTTGAGGTGTCCTGTCAACAGTTTTACAGACATCTCTTTTATAATGGTGGCTGCAGGGAAAAACTGGATTCAAGGCTGAACAGTAGGGGTAGGGGAAAAATCGACACAGCAAAGTATTGTGATATATTTGTGTGGCATTTGTATCGTCACACAGTATTGATTTTTTTATTATATAAATTATTATATTACAAATAAAAATCAAACTTTAGGTCGCCTACTAGAATAATATAATCAATTGCTTTTCAGTCCACATTTTGGTGCAGCAGAAAATGGCTAAAGTGAGATGAACAGACTGACAACTTTATCATATTAGATTAAACAAATGTTGGCAAAGTTTTCCTTTAGGGACATAATTTACAGTTGTAATTCACAATATATTGCAACATATTTTATTGCAATGCTCGGCATATCGCAACATATGTAAAATCGCAATAATAGTGTATTGTGATAATATTGTATCGTGGATCCTCTGGTGATTCTCACCCCTACTAAACCATGTTCCTGGGGACCTGGTCTCAACACAGGAAACAATATGGCTGCTGGCTGGAACCAAACAATCTCCAATTACAGTTAAACAGTACACTAGGCAAGAAATAAGCGACATAGTTGAGCTGGGAGATGAGCAGGGAGATCTGGGTGTTGGTAAAATGGAGGGAAATTTACCATAGTTCATTTAAACATACTACTCATACTGTCACGATACAAAGCTAGTTGAAAATCAGAAAAGTATCTCTTTAAGTGATGGTAAACTGAATATCTCAGGGTTCTGGTAGATTGATTCAACACAACACACACAATCTGAAGATGTCACCTGAGCCTTCAGGAAAATGTCATCATCATTTTTCACTATTGTCTGACATTTCATGAGGCAACAATCATATGATCAAGAAAAAAAACAGATGGATTAATTAACATTGACAATAATAGTTAGACTTAAGATTAGTGCTCATCTGTGGCACATCTGAGAACAGAGGAGGTTTATGGGATAGATAAGGGTGGTGGCATAGGTAGGAAGGTGGATTTCCTCATTTCTTTTTGTTAAGGCTACTACAGCGACAGGGAGGGGAGCAGACGCCCTACAGTCCCAATTATAGATATCTTAGGACTGGGTAAACACAGACCATTAAAGCCGAGCCAAAAACACACACTCCTTAAAAGACAGGACAAGCCACCACTCAGCAGGAGATGTGTGTATGTATGTGTGTTGGCGAGCGTGTGTGTGCATGCTGCAGCTCAAGCACCCCGCATTTCCTGTGTACGTGTGCACAAGTGTGTGTACTCAATTACCCTGTAGAGAAATAAACTGGTTGGGGGGAGAAAGGGAGAGGAGGGAGCGAAGGAGACGAGGGGAGAGACTGCCGGAGGGAGACGTTAAATTGATCCCTGTCCTGCAGTTTTGGAGTTATTGGGGGGAAAAAATGGTGCATGTGTTTGTGTTAGAGGTGCACATGTGTGGAGAGGAATGATTTAAGCCCAGCACAGCAGGGAATCTGCCATTTCTCCAAACACACATCGGCACAATGGAGCAGAGCTGGTGTGAGCCTAATGGTTATAGACACAAACAATTAGAATCACAGACCAAGCCGGCTTCAGCGTGTGTGAAATACACCTGTAATCCTGCTTTGCCTCGCTGCAAAGACATCTTCCAGTTGTATGAATTCTAAAAGCTGCAATGTCTGATTCATTTTTGATATAAATCAATTTGTTTTTCAAACAGATTTGTGGGACCGTAACACAGAAAAAAAGATTAGGAGCTTAGCTCGTTCACAGCCAGAGTAACCCCAGCGATACTGAAAACTGAGATGATGTCTCGACACCTAATAAAGACTGAAATGTAATCCCATATTTAGAAGACTCTCTGCCTTTATTTATGCTGCCACACTTATCTTTCAGTTTGGATGTATTTAGAGTGGAAACATTTAGTCGATCAACACAAAATGATTCTGCAACAATTCTGATTTTGAAGAATTGAGGTCTTATTTTGGCAAAAATTCATAAAATTCATTGATTCCAGCTTCTCAGATGTTAATTTTTGCTGCCTTCTTTAGTCTTTTATGAAGGCAAATTAAATACTTTGGGCTGCTTGTCAGATAAAACAAGCAGTCTGAAGGCTGTGAGCAACCGTGGCAGGCATTTTTAACTATGTTTGGGCATTTTATAGACCACACAATTAATCACTAAGTTGAGAAAATAAACGGTAGATGAATTAGTGGAAAATAATCATGAGCTGTGGCCGTGCGTGTGTGGGTTTATGAATGTCTGCACAGTACATGTGCAGAGTATGTGTGCTCATGTGGTTCAGCGAGTGCATCTGTGCATGTTCATGTGGATGCGTGTGAGTGTCTGTGTGTCGTTCTCCATATCAAATGGAGGTGGAAGTATGATAGATGCTTTGAAGGAGATGGGGTGTCATCTAGTCAAACTATTTAAAGAAATCAAGTCACACACTCACTCACACACACACACACACACACACACACACAATCCACGCTGAAGCAGGCAGACTGAGACAAAAATAAAGAGGCAGGTACAAAAATACACACAAAAAGGATGAGGCAGGCGGACAGAGACAAAGTGATGTTTAAGATATTTATAACACTCAGACTCACATGAGAATTCACCTGACTCAAAGGACACACGCACACACTTTTTACATTCAACCACCCACCCACACAAACTCTCGTATCTCACACTGGGGTCATGTGGGCGCAACTGTGCGACACAGATATGACCTTCGGGATAGAAGAGGATAGAGCACACACCTTCAGTGTAAGAGGCAAACGGCTCGGGCTCCAGAGAAAGGGTAGTGATGTCGGAGCACAGGACCTGGATGGGGCTCAACATCCTGGGGGAGGACTCCAGGGTGGAGAGGGGTGGACAGGATGGGCGGAGCTCTTCAGGCTATAGCCAGGAGCAGCCCTGCAAGAGGAGCAAGGATGGAGGGAAGGGAGGGAGGGAGGGAGGGAGGGAGGAGGGCAACAGGGAGGAGCAGAGGGTAAGGAGGGAAGGACCGGGGAGGGTGGATGGGGTTAAGGGTAGGGACTGAGTTACTGCATCACCACATCTGGCCATGAGTACTCACAAGAGAAAAAAATACTGATGGTGTATTTATGATCATTCTGTATCTGTACAACATGATGTATTCACATGTTGGGTTTGGCACCAAGGCTTGCAAGACATGCAGGATAGACAGAGATAGACAGCTTGTGGGACAGAGTCTTAGTATGTCTCAAGTTTTGCAGGTGAGCGTTAAAAGGAGCAGGGATAGCTCTCACATTTCCACCGAGGTGACTGACACTAGCCCCTTTTACACTGCCTGTTCAATGGTGCGAATGTTGTGCTGTTATTCTGCCACGCCTTTCTGTATAAAAGGTGCACATAACACAGGATGGAGAGACTGTTGTTCTGAGTTGTTCCGCCTTCAAGCTGGCAGTGGTGGTAGTAACAAAGCTAATTTAGTGTAATAAGTGTGAACTGGCAGGATAGGACGGGTGTGATGTTTTGACGACATGTTATGTGTGCAGCCCACTACTGTGAGATTAAAAAGGCAGCTCTCTGCAGTTAGAAGATAACTCAAAGAGGAAAAACAGTAACCTAAAATGTCCAACAACTTGGGGACACATGCTCCTTACCCTCCGAACAGAGGAAGAGTTAAGGAAGATTGTTTAAAAAAGCTGCCCAGCGCTTATGTTGTATGTAGGGGCAGAAGCTGTTGTGTTAAACGCATGCCTATCACGCCTCTTTTGCTTCCAGAACACTGGCATGCTGTCTAAAATCACATACCAAGGTGGCATTATGCCTACATTTTTTCAGGCTGTTCTCACACATTATTCGGAAATTTTCTCACACAATCTAACCCACCAAAATTCATACATATCGCACATGACGATGAGCCAGTAATTTGTGCATAACCAACGTATTTTGGAATGACCAGTGCCCTAAAAGGAGTAAAAAAGGAAGCTGTCCTGAGCAGCCCAGTTAGGAGGCAGGTAGGGCCAGTGGATGGGTCACAAAACACAGGACTTACCCCTGGGACCTTCCCCAAGGAGAGCAGTGGTCGGAATCATGTGAAGTTTGAGTTAACTTTGAGTCATTTTAAGGTACATCCTCAGCATGTTTCCTTTCCTAAACCTAACCACAGTAACTTGTCTAAACCGAACCTCCATGACTTTATGTTAATTATGTAACTTTACTTAAAGTCGTAACGTCATTTGTGGGCCACTAATTCACAGAGCATCATGAACCGTTGTTTGAAGATATGTTGTTTCTTGGTTCCTGTGTAAAAAAATAAAGCTGGTGTAATGAGGTTCTTCCTTGCAGCAGTATTGCGAGATGTCTGTGTAAAAAGGGCTATTGACTGCCAATTAGAAAAGAGCAGTGAGAGCTGAGGAAAGCTCAATACTTTCATACAGGTATGATGACTAACAATTACTTTCATTATTCATTAATCTGCTAAAATGTCAAACATAATGGCATCTGCTCATCTCAGGTTTCTAAAGCCTAAAGCAATTTCTTTAAAAACCCAAAAGAATGGAGATTTGAAATTATATGAAATGAAAACAAGCAAGTAAATATTCATATTCAAAATGCTGCGATCAGCAAATGCTGATGTTAGAGTATGTATACATTTATATTCAAACATTTATATGTTTCGTTTTTACTCAACAGCATTGATACTTCTGTATAAGATGCACATTAATAACGGGGGTTAGTGTGAATGCATTATTTATGAAATCAGTCATAAATAATTTACTTAAACTTTACTCAAAAATGTCAAAATTCAGAATTTTGATGCAATATGTAATTGTTGTTATTACTTCCTCATGCATCCTTGAACCCACCTCCAGTCGGAGGTGGGGTGTAGCAAAGGGAGATATTGAGGAGAGCAGAAGGAGTGAGAGGAAGGGAGTAAGAGATGAAGGGAGGAAGGGGAGGGGGGTTAAGGTAGAGGGAGGTTAAGCATCCCTCCCCTGTAGGAGTTAAAGGGCAGGGGGAATCCCCACGGGAAGATCTACAGACACACATATGTATGCACGCACACACATATAAACACACACAAAACCCTTGCAGACAGACACACGTACATACACACACAGACCTGAGCCAACAAAAAGACACACAGTATGCACTCAAAGACACAGACTTGAATGTGAATGCAACACAGGCGAAAAAGAAAGAAAGATGGAGACACACATGAGCGAAATACACCCAAGCATAAAATCACACGCACCACCTCTCTCTGTCTTTCTCTTTCACACACACAGACACACATACAGAGACACATTGTGTTTGTGCAGCCTTCAGAGCACTGTTGGATAATTGTTTGGCAGACGCGCCACTTCAGCACTGGGCAATGCTGTGAGTTGCATTAGAGGACCGATGGGGAGAGGGAGAGAGGGAGGCAGTGGGGGATGGAAATGGGGAGGAGGACGGGGGATGGGGTGAACATTGAGGAAAGGTGGAGGGGGTTGGAGTGGATGTAGAAGAGGAGGCAGGTAATGAATCACTTTGTTTATTTGTGACAGGAATTTATCTGTTTTGGGCCATTATGGGGAATTGTTGTGAGATTGATTTTTAGAGTAGTTACTCCTCTGCAACTATCTATTTTCAGCAGTTGCACAGTCCTGTCGGGCCAATAGTGTTCAGTGGTGTGTCCACCTTGCTGTGTGCTCATCAGCAATTCACCCTGAATAATGTCTGTGTCTGCCTGAGATGTGTGGAATAATTAATACTGCCATTATTGGTGGGTGGAGAGGATCCGTCAATCATATTGGCCAAGCATGAAAAGCGGCATGTTTATCATCACGGACTGTTGCTATGGCAATAATGGATGGTTGGTGATGGATGTTAAGACTGATTTTCTGCCACTAACTCATCAGAATCCCTTTCTGAAATGGACAAAGACACAGATTGCTCATGGAAAGTCTGTATGTGTAAGAGAAGACAAACACTCGCACACACAGGGACAAACAAAGACACACACAAACACACAGATATTATTCAATCTTCTCTGCAATACAATAGGCTGAATGCACACACACGCATTTACACAATCAACAGGCAGCACTACAGGTCTCCCCTGACTACAGTATGTGGCTCTGTACGAGGGATATTATATTACCGCACAGACACAGGAAGCATAATTCCTTTCTGCAGTGACACGAGGATCACAAATGAGCTCGCAACACGTTCATGACCCCCAAATGATAATCCGCTGTTCTGGTCTAAGAGGCGTGGCGAACAATGAGCTGAGTGTAAGAAACAGATTGGGGACAGACAGACAGGCAGGAATGGCGGACAGGGAAGCTAGTGTGCAGGTGAGATTAGTGGTGTAATTGAGATTAGCAGAAGGGGGGTTATCCGAGGTTATAATCCACCTGTTTTATGAAACAAACCAAAAGAACTTATTGGTTTGCACAGTATGAGTGCTGCTGGACTTTTTAATAGAGGTGATACTCAATATACTTAATTAGACACTATGCATGTGTGTGACTGTATCATGATCTGGGAGATGACATGCAAGAGAATGTGGTGGAAATTTCTGGCTTGTTTTTCTGGAGATGCCTGCTGTTACAGAAAAAACTACTCTCCCACACAAACAGAGACATACATACACACATTCGGACACAGGCCAGATCTATTCTTCCCTGCAGTGTGACAAAATAGCTGTTACACAACGTAAGAGAGAGGTTGCAATAGCACAAATAAACGAAAAGACAGAAATGAAAGGTGCAGGACACAAAAAATGATAAGAGAAGAAGAGGAGGGACAGAGGAGAGGAAAACTTGTCTAAGATGGCTTAATTCTACAGAAAGGAGAGCGTTGGCTCCCTAGTTCTTGTTGCTCTGTCTGCAACTCTGTCCGATCAACACACAGCTTACAGAAGATTAGGAAGCTGTCCTGAGCTTGCTTTTGCAGACACACACTTTGTCACGTACACACACTCTCTGACACACAGAAGCACACTCACATGGGGGCACACTTAAACACACACTTTGTAACATACAAACACATGCAGCGTCCTCTGTCATGTTCTTACCTTCAGTCACATAATTGTGGTCGGGGAGGAAGCCGCGGTGGTTGAGCGTCGGTGTGGCGTCAGTGTCTTCGCCCATCAGCGGGGCTGGGGGAAGCGCCCGTCTCGGTGGGGCAGCGTGGTGGTGGCAGATCGGTGGTGGAGGGGGTGGTGGGGATGCCGGCCAGCACAGCGCCCATACTGTTGCCCGCAGACGCCTCCTCAGCACAAGGGCGCAGAGCCGGGCATCCTATTCTTAAATGAGGAGGGAGTGGGCCTGTCCCGAAGGAGGGATGAGTGCGCGTAGGAGTCCGCACAACTGCTTCTGTGAGCCAGATACAAACCTGCAGGAGGAGGATTATTTAAAAACAGTTCAAAAACTACCAGGGGTGAGCTTGATTTGTGCCTCGGAAGAGCACACAGCACTTGTGAGGCAAGAAAAATCCAGCGCACCCTGTGGCCACTCTGCAGCTGCTGAGTCCAGGTGTGGCCAGACCAATTCTACTCTCGCAAAACACACACAACATACACAGCCCTGTGCTCGCAGAAATGGGTAAAGTCCCTACTTGTTAATGGATGCTTTAAAAGAGGAGAGGAGAGGAGATGAAGAGGAGGAGGAGAAGAGTGGGGGGAGGGGAGAGAGGGATGAGCAGAGCCCCTGGTCGGTGTATCTGCAGTGCTGCTGCTTCTGCAGTGAACTCACACTCGTGGACACACATACACACACACAGTGGGACAAACACTCACCCACACACTCGGCAGCTTGTGGGTCAGGTACTCCTCAGTGGATCCTCCATGAATAATGTCGCTCTCTTCCTCAGCGGCAAACTGTCTCTCTGGTTTCTCGGCTGTTCCAGTATGAGGAGGAAAATCCTACTGGCCCTGCGTTCTGCTGCAGTCTGCGCTCTGGCGTATGTATGAAAGGCAGAGCGAGAGGTAGAGAGAGGGGGAGGGAGAGTGAGAGAGAGAGAGAGGATTTGTCCTGCTGCGCTGGTACGTGTGTGATGCATCGGAGCAGGCCCCGCCTACTCCTCGTCGCAAGCCAATCATCACAGCGCTGATATCTGCCTGACCACTGACTGCAGGTGATTAAATATGATAAAGAAACGGAGAGGGATGGAGTGGGTGGCACAGCCGAGGTGGCAGAGTGTCTTCTAAGATTGTGACTAATGGGAGAGAAAGCAGAGAGAGCAAGAGAGAGGGTGAGACTGTTTCACTTGACTGGGTGCTGAATATGAACCACAGTACAGTGACGACTAGGGGATTCACCTGGAGACATAGTGTGTGCGTGTGTGTCGGTGGTGTATTAGTCATCAGTTTCTATTCAACTTTTGGGAAATTTGAAAAATCTGCATTTTCTCCGACTTGCTGAGGTTTGACTAAGAGGATCAAAACCCCTCTCATATCTATCTGTTTAATATGATCATAATGAAAACAGTTGGCTAACTTATCTTAGTATAAAACCACAACTTCAGCACTTGTACATATTAAACAACCAATACACAACATGGTAAAGGAGCAGTGTTTACGATTCATAGGATTTAGTGGCATCTAACCGTGAGGATTGCAGATTGCAACAAGCTGAAACTTCTCCTATGTGCCAAGCATGACCTCCTGTTTAAGATTCCTTCAGTGTTCGTAGTTCAGGAGGTTTTTACTAGGGGCAAAACTATCAACAGAGGTCTCTTCCTCTCCATAACAAACTGACCAGGTGATTTAAAACAGTAAAAACACTGAATAAAGGAATTTCGCACTGTATTACTCTGACTCTGTTTGGCTCATTGCAGACGGACCACTAGCCCACTCCTGCTAATGTGTGCTCATCTTTTTTTCTCTGACAACTTAAGACATTCAACGAGAGCTTCATTATGCACAGAGGTGTCGTCCTCTCCAAAACAAACTGACCAGAAGGTTTGAAGTGGTAAAAACACTGAGTAAAGCAGGTTTGCGTTAAAAAGTCTGTTTGTGTAGTAGGGCTGCAACTAAAGTGTTGAAAAATGTCAGTCTGTGTCTCCCAAACCCCAAAATTATGTCAAAGGGTTTTAATTCACCGTCATGGGAGAGTGTGTAAAGCTGACAATATCTGAACGTAAGAAGCTGCAATAAGAATATTTTGGGGTACTTTTATAGTACTTTTTTATGAAAAAAAGACTTAAACTGATTAGTTGACTACTAAAATAGTCACTGATTATTTTAATAGTCGATTAGTCATTGATTAGTCGACTAATCGTTGCAGCCCTTTTGTGTAGTGCTGCTCATTGGGGCTGTGATAGATGGCAGCTGCCACAAAAACATGAATGGCCCAGCCAGTGTTTGGTTTGTCCATTCTGGGCTACTGTAGAAACATGGCGGTGCAACATAGCGGACTTCGCTCAAGAACCCGCTCCCTATGTAGAGAAAACAGCTCATTTTAGGGTAAAGAAAAAGCTGCTCCTAATTTTCAGGTAATTTCACACTAAGGAAAACACACTTTATTTTATCATATTCCATTGCTGTAAATAAATCCCCCTCAATCCTACAGAATATACTTTTACTTTCTACACTTTAGAAGTTCTGTTAGGCAAAGTCTGTTATCTTTGCACAGAGCAAGGCTAGGTGTGTAAATAAGCACAACCTATCAATCTTTCCTTTAGTGATTCTGAAAAATTTATAATTAAAAACTGACAAAATAATTTAAGTAATCTAAGTCTTTGTTTTACACATATCAGTAAATGAGTTTGGTCTAATGTGATGCATAGCAGTGGGACAAGGGGGCACATTTCATTGCTTAAAATTAGGGGTGGGAAATGCCCCAAAATTTGGTTTTGATCAGATACGAAGTAACACCACTACCAGAATCACTTATACTGATACTAATACTTTTTAATATAAAAAAGGAATGTACACATAATGTACTATTATGTATGTAAATGCAATGTGTCTTGATTTGGTGAATGCATTTTAGATGGGCTACTTCTAAAATATATTTGTTACCACCAAATTATTTGCCACGAAAGAGATGTGCTAAAAATATAAACTTGATTAGTTTTTTTTAATATTCTTGACAGTAGGGTTGTAATTAAGGATTGTTTTCATGTTTGGTTTTAATTAATTTATTGATTTATTATTTGAGAAAATGCCTGTGCCCAGGTTGACATCTTCTAATTGCTTTTGTCGCATGACCAACACTTAAAGATGTTCACTATTTACTGTCAGAGAGAACTAAGAAAACTAGCACGTCTGTAAATCCGTAATTGGCAGTATCCATAGCCTTCTCAAAAAAAAAACCAAAAAAAAAAACCCACCCACTTTCTTTCAGCTGAATTAACATTATAGATATGGATTCACCCACCCCTAACTTGCACATCAGTTTGATTATTTAAGCCTGCCTTAATTTGCCATATTGAAATAAATATCAATATAAGAAAGTGTATTTATTAATAGTAAGGTAAGTATTTCAACCATATCACCTAGCCCCAGTAGAAGAGGCCAGAAATGTCTACTGACTGTAAGAGCAATACTTCAATTCATATACCAACACATACACACACACACACTCACACACAGAGGCTTCAGTCAGCGTGGCAGCAGAGAGTGAGGGGCTGCCAGTGACAGTTGGTGCCATCACTGGTGCTGGCTGTCTGCCACCAGGCTTTAAACCCCCCCACAGCAGGGAACAAGACGAGCTGTTTATCTGACTTACTCCAAGACTGCCAGCATCGTCCTCCCCCACCCAAGACTTACCAATGATGGGCAATGCTCCACTGCCATATCTGCCCTTCTAACTGCCCCCCGCCAGCCTAACATCAACCACAAAGCTCCCATAAGCCCACCCACTGTTTCCCAAATATAGCTAATGTTCTACCTGCAAGTCATTACCTATTCACCCCGACCATATGCCACCAAAATCCCCCTCTGGTTAAATCTATAAACCCATAAGGTTTGGTGTTTAGCTCTTACTGAAGGTCCCATCAGTGTAAGATCAGGATGGGACCCGTTTACCAAATCCAAAGCGAGGAGGGAGATGTGAGAGATAATGCTAATGTTTTCAGTACTCTTTGACATGCTTTATCATCTATCTAGACGGGCCTAAGCTACAAAGGCACATTTGGATATTGCATATGTGCAATCATCATTAAAGCGCTGCATAAAGTAAATTAAATCTAAAGTTGTTTCTTTTGCAATTTCCTCTGTTTAATTTGCTGTTCATTCAATTATGAATTGAGATTTATGTTAGTGAAGAGGTTCGTCGTCACAAGAACAAATTAATAAGCAATCATTCTGTTAATCGATTATGCATTTATGTACTATATAAGGCACAGATGCCAAATATTAAGTCCCACATTAACAAGGTAATGAAAACATCATTTTCCTGTTACATTTAGAAGTGAATAAGGTCCTCCTCCTTGTATACAAAGCCCTAAATGGACAGGGACCAAGCTACATTGCTAACTCCCTTGTTAACTATTTTCCTCCAAGAACACTGCAATCATCTGCTCCTGGCTTAACAGAGGTTCTCAGCGACAGAGGAGCTTCTTTCTTCTTGCCAGAAGAAGCAGCCTTTGTCAATTACGCCCCAAACATATGGGACACACTACCTATAGATATCAAAGCAGCCAGTTCACTTAATATTTTTAGAAGAAAGCTAGAAACATGTCTGTTCACTTTAACTAGCTCTGATTGTCCTGATACAGGTCTGACACTCTTTCTTTTACGCTTTTACTTTCTTTTTATGCCTCACACTGCTGCAACTCTTTTAAAATCATACTTGACTTTATGATTTATAGATTTACAATTCTATGATTGTATGAATATGTTTTGTGTTCATTCTGTCAATGCTTTCATGTGAAACACTCAGTGCTTATACTGCCCTTATCGTAAAGCGCATTGTGCAGCATTTGTTGTATGAAAGGTGCTATATAAATAAAGTTTATTATTATTATGATTATTAGCTGGTTCCACCTTCTCAAACAAGATTTTCTGCTTTTCTGTTACACCATCTTATATTGATGTCAGTGTACAGTGTTTGCATTTTGTACAGTTGTTTAGACAAAAAAGATTGAAGATACTGAAGAAAAGGTACAGATTTATCAATAACAAAAATAAATTATACACCTAAAATTTTGGGTTTTCACTTACACCATTTACACAAATAGTAAATAAGTAAGTACACAGGACCCAGCATAAAATCCACACACAAATCCACAATATAATGTTACAATCATTAAAATTATAAGGTCCAGAGCCTACTACATTATTTACTCTATCTCTTGGTAATTATGAATTGATTGCGGTGGAAATAAAATAATCAATAAATCTAAAGTGTTTAGGTCTCTTCAGGTCTAATCGTACGAACCGCCATCTTTTATGTCCTGTGACGGTTGATGGAAAACACCTGCTGTGACATCACTGATTAGCATTTAAGCTAGCTAGAGGTAGGACAGAAAACTTAAACCCATCGCTATAACGCGACAGTTTGTAATACATGAACGATACAAACAACTAATAGGTAGACGTAAACCTACATTAAGCAATTTTAGGGTAGAAATACTCTCAAACATGCTCCAAACCAGCCTTGACACATGTTAGCATTGCTAACGATATGTGTAACGTGCTAGCTAACAGTTGCCAAGGTAACTGACATAAGGTTATCTTATCACAGTGCTTCTAGCCGAATTATTTGAAGTTCAATATTCACCGACCATTTAACTCTGGCTTGTCCTCCACCAACATATGAGAAGACAAATATCTGCTGTAGCTCGCTAAAAGTTCAACTTATTACCAGCTAGGGTGTCCAGTTGCTCACCGGGTGGCGTCCTATGTAACATACAAAGGCTAGGTCCCTTGCACAGCGGCTGCGAGTTTGATTCCAGCACGCGGCCCTTTGCTGTATGTCATCCCCTCTCTATCTCTCCCTTTTCATGCTTAAACTGTTCTGTCAACTAAAGGCAAAAGGCCATAAAATTATCTATAAAAACAAAACAAAGCAAAAACGAGACATACCTAACAGCTGGTGAGCTGTTAGGTATGTCTCTCTGTAATTGCTGCTGGCAGGTAACCTAGTGTACAAGGTCAAAAACTTGTTTACTGCAAACACCTACCTGCTACTGCTGCTGGGGAAAAGGAGATTCATGAAGAAAGTGAGTACAAACCAAAAGTATATTCATTTTCAGTTTGAAATAAAAAAAACAAAACAATAAATTAATACCGATGTTTTCTTTACAAGCAAAAATTCACTCCATTGTCAGAGACAGATAATTCATTCTGGTTTGTTTTGGGTGAAACAACCCTTTAGGAACTGCCCATATATATTTTTAGCCAAACTATGAAAATTCTCCTAGAGAGAGTTCAAGTCTATTTTATCCAGTCCTATGCTCAGTATTTCCCAAACACATGCATTTTCACTGAAAAACAAACAAACTTGGAGTCTGGTTTTGAAGAGAACATAGGTAAGTTCAGTATTAGTTCAGTTTAAAAAGGTAAGTACTTGGCATACAGCTGGAAAAATGACACTTGAATTATACTGAAGGAGATGTGTTAGTTTGTAAACAGATGCTTTCATTGGCTATAGTTTTGCCGTTGTTAAACGTGGTCCCCAATCAATCAGTGAATCAATATGTTCACCGTTTTATATGAACGCATGTGAGAAAGTTTTCTTCACAAATACAAAGTAACACAACATGACTAACTGATACAGAAATGTTTTTTTGTGGGTGAAGTATTCTTTCAAGTGATCAACAGATGTTCAGAGATTGTAACAAGTTTAAAAATCCATTCATATTTCAATGTCCTAAAATCCAGTTTTGTGGCAGAAAAAAAGCTAATTAAAGACGAGCTCACACAAACATATAATGAGCCAGACTCCCCAACTGTCCTCACTCTCACAGTGTAAAATCCTCATCATCATCATGATAGTAATCACTTTAATACAGTTATCACAATCAACCCTGCATGTGGCAGGTTTTTCCAGGTACAATAAATCCACTCCAGCTTGTCCTTATTAACCTTCCATGCCTGACCCTGGGTCTATGTGACAGCAGCCTGCAGTCTGTCTCCAGTAGCGACCGTGCCATTCAGCCGTAAAGGCTTGGCCTTGGGACTGGTCCCGTTACCTTGGTGACAGTGGAGCGTGACCACCCACCGTCCCCAACGTCAGTTGGACCCGTTGCCCCGGCTGGGGTGGATCTGAGCTGTATTGTGTCCTCAGAACATCTCCTTCAGTGGAGATAGTGGGGCATTTGGTGTTACAATATCCAAGTTTATACAGACTGTGTTATGTTTTAAGACACAACAGTCTTAGTTGAGGACATGATGGACTGTCAAGATTGCTAAGGTGTTGATTTTCTGGTGAAAATGTGAGGAGATACTGAGAAAACTGGGGATATAATAACAAAAAGGACTAAAAATTATGTGGGAAAAGTGGAGATTTGCAGCTGATCTCTTGAATCACTGATGACTCATGTTGAGTTCACAGATCAGTTAGCTCTGACCCAACACATAAACAGAAAGATGTGCAGAGGATTTCTCATAACTGTTTCCCTAGAACATAAGAAATAAAACACTCATGTGTGCACAGGGGCAACTATGACTAATAAGTTTAACTATTATCTTTAATAATAGTCATAAACAAAAGAAGGTGATCCCAGGCAAGTTCACCCACATTCATTTTGTCTCAGGATAATACACAAGAGGTACCAAGGATTGCCCTGTGTAGATCGCTAAGTTTTTAAAATAAAGTCCTCCAAATGTATGACAGAAATCAGTCTTGTGACCATTCACAGAAACAAGGTGTCATCCAGTCTTTGAGAATCAGATTTTTTGGCTGGTACTGTTTCCCATCATCACAGCTGAGGCAGGCAAGTAAAAAGGAAATGAAGTGTAATTCTTTTACCAACCAAAATAAATATAACACTGGACAGTCCCAAAATCCCCTGTCTCGTTCTGAGCGGATAAAAAGTAGAATCTCAGGCACAGCTTCTGATACAAATCAATGGACTTCTGTAGAGGGAGGGAGTGGACGTTGAGACGCCAACACAATCCAGGCCTACAGCTGGTCAACATGGTAATGATGAGCATCATTCATCAGGAGCACCGATGTGTCCAATCAGATGCAGCAATGCTTGTGAGTGTCTGTCTCTGTTGACCTGGTGCTTCTCTCCCTTCCCACCCCCACTCCAGCGTGCAGACACAGGGTTGCTTAGCAACCCAAGAGCAGCCTATGGAGAACACACACTCATTCGTGCAGACACTTACACACACATACACACACACACACACACTTGGAAAACCCAGGAACTCTGAAGGAGGAAGATAATGTACTCCCACTCCACCCCTCCATCATGCTCTGTGACCCCCAAAATGTGAAGAGAAACAGCCAACCCCACTGCCTGGAGGATATTCAACCCAGTGACCATGGCCCAGTGACTTTTCCTCAGTGCCTAGCACACACACACACACACAGATGAAAAATGCACACATAAAACCCACTGCCTGAGTAGAAAGCTGTCCCTGCACCCAACTGTATGCATCACATTCCAGCTCAATTTCCTCAGTAAACATTGGCATTGTACATTTCTTTACACCATGGATATATGTGTGTGTTTTGTCTGCAGCTGATATATTGAAACTTTACATTTCTTTACGTTTCAGTTCTAAATCTTATGTTGTGACAATGCTGTGTGGATAAAGGTATACTATTAAAAAAAAAGGGTAGCGACCAAGTGCCAGACCATAAGCAGCAAGTGTCCACGAGACAGCATCCACAAAAAACAAAAACTCACAAATATCGAGGCAAAACACCAAATCAGAATAAGTCTGGGGTTGGCTTTTACTCTCTCTTTCACTGGTGAGCATGTTTATATACAGTAAGCATAAATCCTTTAACTTCTGGCTAGGTTTAGGCACAAAAACCATGTGGTGAGAGTTGGGAAAACATTATGTTTTGGCCTAAAATACCCAGTTAAAGCTCCAGTAAGCAACATTGTTTTGGTATAATTGAGTAAAAATTTTATAATATCCTCTAAGCATAATGTAAATCAAGTGGTCTGAGACAAACAATAGGTTTCTGCACCTCACCATGGCTCTGTGTTCAGCCTCTAAAGAATCAGTATCGTGCCGATGTGCATCAACCAATCAAAGGTCAGCTCAGACCACTGCGTTCCTATTGGCTGTTCTACTGCATATGCACGTTCCCGTGCTGCCGGCAGAAGGGGAGAGCAAGCGGCAATGGAAAACAGTGCACCAGGTAAAATAGCTATTCCAGCATTGGCTACAACTGGCTACATGGCTAAACCCCACAAAAAAGGAAGACAGAACTCGGTTCCCCGGAGCCCCGGAGGGAGGGGAAGGGTGAGGTGGGGCTGGGCCCGGCCGGAGGGCGCGAGGGTCGGCCGTGGGAGCGGAGGGCTCTCCGCAGAGAGGGAGGCCGAGCCTCGGGGGTATGTGCGGGGTGGGCTGCTGCACGGTGAGGGACAGCCGAGGCTCGGGAGTATGTGCGGTCCGCGAGGGAGGGATGGGGAGGGCTACTGCGCGGAGAGGGAGAGCCGAGCCTCGGGGGTATATGTGCGGGGCCGCGAGGGAGGGATGGGGCGGGCTGCTGTGCGGTGAGGGAGAGCCGAGGCTCCCAGAGAAGGAGAAATAGAACCAATTAGGATAAAATACTCGCATGCTCGTCTGGTAGGAGGGGCTCAGGGCGGAGAAGAACGAAACCTAACTCAGATGAGACTCAAAGATCAACCGTTTTCAGGCTTTCTACCTACTGCAGCTTTAAGTTGGCTTGGAATGTCCTGACCGCTCGTAAAAAAATACCTGGCTGTGTTTGTTGGTCTCGAACAATGGTCTGCTGCTTGCCTAGGTGTCACACCATTCATCATTCCCTCCTCTTCCTAATGAGAAACTAAGCTTATATACATGTAATGTGAGCTATGCCACTTTAGAAATGTTGATATGATACTTATGAAACTCCTCAGTCTGAAGACGGGCACCTGTGGCCCGAAACGTCACTCCAGGATGGTAGAATAAATGCACCTAAAGAGAGCTGAAGTGTGTGGACTTTTTCTTTGTCTTTTCACATATGAAACTTACAAATGTAAGATAACCATGCAGTCACGTACAATGCCACCATTTTATCATGGCGACTGGGCTGCACATACATCCAGCATTTTCCAGTTGTTTCACAATCCCATCAGCACCTTTGACAAAAATCCGTCTTCATCACATCACATCTACATCCAGAACCTTATTTAATATTTTGTGATTGTGACTGATCACCAATGGACTTAAGCCGGCGGCCATGAAATCAGCATTTCCAACAGACAAAGAGCTTCAGAAGATGAAAGTTAAAGGCTCAGCGGCGTCTCCCCAGTCTAACACTATTAGCACATTAAGCGAGTGCTTAAATACAGTCAGCAGACGATGGATCAACGCAGTGCCTTAAGCGGGAGACAGCACTGTAATCCCTAAAGGGGGGTTTCACTACAGTAATGGCAACCCGTATGTAGCCGCAACCCCTGGGGAGTGGTGGTGGGACTGGGTAGATTATGAGCAGCCTTGGGGCGATGCTAAACCCCTTATAGCTCTGACACACACACACACGCACACACACGCACACAGAAAGAAGCAGTTAAGTGTGCACACACATACAACCATAACATGCATGAAAACACAAAGTATGCTGGAAAATGGACATGAAGACAGAGAGGTGCACAAAAACACACACAATATCCATAAGTATAATCTGATTGATTCCTCACATACATCTCCAGCTGAGCAGGGGTAAATATTTCCTCTCCCTCTCTCACTTTTTTTTTAAACATCTACGTGACATGTTTGGGGAGGAGGGTGCAGTAAGGTGTCAGGGGAGTAATTTTGCTCCTGGAGGATTATGGGATGGTGATGGAATGACTCTTTGGGCCGAGGGCAAGGAGATGGCAGGAGGTTGAAAGTGTGTTTTTCTTTTCCGGCAAATTAAAGCAGCAGCCTCGGGGGCAAGAAAAATCAACTGAAACACGGCGACATAAAAGATAAAGAGCACGTTATAGCCTGATCCCTGCTGCAGAACAGAGCGATAACACTGTGGTGTGGCAATAAACACTGCCAAGGACACAGTTACCTGACAGGGATATAGTTATTATTACATGCCGACTGTGAAACAAACAGAGAGGTCGGATTTATACCAAATCAAATCACTGTGGAACAAACAGACCTGAGTCATCTCTTTTTACCCCAGGCTAGACTGTAAAACATGGGTATATTACCAAAAATATTGTTTTGAGTGGGTGTATTTGTAAAAAATCTATACACAATGTACCTTTTATCACATAAAATCAAAGCACCCATAGTGTGTAGTCCTCTCAGCCTGGTCAACTGTTCATTTGTTGCCTCTCCCCCCCAGGGAAAAGCTGCTTAGAGCAGAAAGGAGATTACACATAACCAAATATACAAACAGAAAACACTGCAAAGTCCATGTGACCTCTGCCTATGAATATACACACACACACACACCTATTTTAAGACCCAAATCTGCATATAGATTTGGGTTTTTATTTGACCCGATGCTTTCATCCGCACATAAATACTGTACTTACACAACATGTTCACTTAAATGGTCTAAGAGCCTGCAGCTTTACTCAGTGGGGATTCAATCTTCTCACATTAACAGTAGTTCACTCACACACACACACACACACACACACACACACACACACTGCCCTGATCTGACCCATAAATGCATAAATATAAAACTCTACAAGCAACACACGTACCCATCTCTAAAGCCAATGTAGGCCTGGCCTTTGGATGTGCACTCCTAAAACTGTTTAATTTTTATAACTGTGTGTGTAAAACCCAGAGGGACAGACAGACACAGGTGACCTTTGGGGGAGGGGAGGTCACTGAAGGGGGGGGGTCACTGAATGCAATCTTTCAATGAGCAAAGCAAGGACTCAGCAGCCTGGGGAATACAGCTCGGCCAAGCCTCGCTCAGCAGTCGAGAGCGTGTGTGAAAGGGAGAGTGAGTGAGAGACAGGGACAAATGTCTCATCAACCTCCACACATCCCACGTGCTCGCTGCGTTTTTATGTAGGCCTTTGTGTGAGTGAGTGGGCACTGGAAAAAAAAAACAGCCTTCCTTCTGTGTAGAAATACAGCTGAAGCTTACATGAGGCTTCAGCAGTCAATCAAAGTGAGTGGGTATTTTCCAGTTACATTCTAATTAGTACAAAAATCTGTCTTTGGGTTGTGTTTCCTCGCTGAGCTGCAGTGAAGGGACAGTGACACTGAGATGAAATTTAATGCTAGAGCCACTCTAGTCTGGTGGATACCCACATTATTAAACACGGGCTGCTGAAGCTTCACGAAAGCCTCAGCTGAACTTTGTAATTTTTTCACTTACAGCAAAGACAGTGGATTCTGTCTCCCATTACTTGCAGGATTTTTCTAAAAAACAATGTGCAGCAATCCCCCTGAATCATCAGCATTACTTATGACCCAGTCAGGTGTGTGGTGGTACCCCTTCCCTCTATCTGTACATGGACATTCTTGGACACACCTTGTAGGTGAGGTCAGGACTTTATAAATAAAGTAGAGCCCAGGTGCAAGACCGTAAGCAGCACACATTCAAGAAGCTGCCAAAAAGCGCAAATATACTAGATGTTTGCAAACAGTAAGTGACAACTCTTCCTTAGTATGCCTTCAAAGTAAAATCATATTGGGAAGAAATGTTTTAAGGGCCGATTTAGAGGGAAGGAACCATTGCAGGAACTGACGACTCCACATAAATGGGAGCATGTAAGTCTTGTTTTATGAAATAAAACAATTGAACTGAGCTTAAAATGTCTTGTGGCTGTTAAAGGGTGTTTGCTATACTGCTCATGCTTTTACACATCCTTATGTACAAGCCAAACTGTGGAAAAGAAATTCGGTTTTGTGCAGGTTAACACAATGAAACCAAAGGACTCCAATACTCACGTTTTGATTTTGCCTTTTAAGCACATGCTTGCATGAGCATGAGAGAGATGACATGATGACACAAGTGCATACATCAGGGAAAAAGATCTGCAAATATAGGGCACATAGTTAAACATGCTGACAGCAACACTTATATCAAAAATCTATGTGATGATGATGTCCGAAGCTAGTCCTATGAATCTTTTGCATGTGGACACTGCCCCCTGGTGTCCGGCAAAGAGTGATGCAACAATATCAGACTGTACTGAACAATGCAAAAATGTTTGAGGCTGAGGAGAACAAATACTTTGTACTTGAGGATATTATTTAATTCCACTTTGCAAAAACAGGATGGAAAATTAAAGCACAAGTCTTCTTTAACAACACAGTTATGTACTTGTTGCGATAACACGTTTCCATTTTACAACAGTCAAAATCAAAGTTCGAAGAGATAGGCAGTACATAAGCACTTTTGAGGAAGAGACGTGCTATCCTACCTCCGCATGCCACATGTCTACATCTAATACCGACTAGACTTCCTTTATTGGCTTTATAAAAAACATTATTTTGTAGTTCTTTCGCTTCAAATAATGAAGAGATGCTTAGATCTCTGAAGATAGTGTCATTCTGGAGAAAAGTTGCTTTCTTAACAATAGCCAATATTTTTTATTCAGTCATTTACAATAGTTTAATACAAAGCTCTCCCTTTTAGTGCGACCCATAATTCTGACACTGAATCATAATTAAAAATAAAATTAAGACACACAAAATGTACTTTGACAATGTACATCATTAATTACATATGATAAAATGTGATGGTGATCAATCTTACGGTTACCCCACATCAAATGTGAAAAAACAAACAAAACAAAAACCTTAAATACTTTCAAACTGTTTTAAGTGTTCGGTAATGAGTTTAGGTGGGACACAACAGGCTATCCCTAAGTTCCTCAGGTTTATTTTGCAAACAAAATTAAAGTGCAGAGCCATTATTTTTTAAAATCTTTTCAAATGGGATTAGGGCCTATGTCTGGCTCCTGCTGATCATCCATGTAGTAGGGATCACCTTGGTGGACTCTGTGATTGTGCACCCTCAGGTTCCCCCTGTGAGCAAATCTCTTCCCACATTCTGTGCAAGCAAAGGGCCTCTTCCCCATGTGAACGTCCCGCTGGTGGGCTCTCAAGTTCCCACTGCGGGCAAAACGTTTTCCACACTGAGCGCAGCCAAAAGGCCGTTCTCCTGTGTGTGTGCGAGTGTGCACAGTAAGCTCAGAAGGAGTGAGGAAGCTCTTATCACAGAACTGACAGGGATGCAGTCTGACTCCTGTGTGGCGTAAAAGGTGTCTGCGCTGGTGGGAGGGGTAGGTAAAACACTTGGTGCAATATGGGCAGGTGTAAGGTCGTCCATTCCCTCCGCCAGAAGCTGGGGGGTGGCTGAGAGTGTTTGTGTGTCTTAGCGTGAGCGACTGTGAATTGGACTGTGGTCGGAGAGGGTCTCTGTTGCCAAAAGTTGCGACCCGCCGTGTGTGATTGATAGGGCCTCTCCCACTCCTGTCGTCTCTGGGTCTCCATGGTGATTCACCAGAGGAGGCTTGGGGCTGAACCTGCCGAGATGCCCTCTGACCCACGCCTTGGCCCTGCACCGAGTTCTGATTGGAGTTGTGGTTCTCAGGCTCCTGGTCCAGGAAAGGGAAAGAGCTATCATCATCTTCATTGCTGGTCTCATCAGAGCCAAAACCCGGTCGGAAGCAAGGCGCGTCTGTGCCAGTGCTGCTGCTGGCTGGACCAGAGCAGCTGGTGCCATCTGCCTGTAGGTTCTCCAGACCGGACACCCCACCTCGGGTAGCATCCAGCCCTGGTAACCACTCACCTGGTTGAGCTAGGCTTGGGTCAGGCCTGGGGGAGCAACGTCCACTCTGAGAGATGGAGAGAAAAGGGGTGGGGGCTTGATCCTGGAGGGATCTGTGGTCTGCACTGCGACTGCCCTGATCCCAATGAGACACTGTGGAGAATTTAAGGGGGAAAAAGACAATTGATGCACTTGTAACCACCTTAAATAAAATATACTAACACTCAAACGAATTCAAGTTCATTTTGCTCTGGCATCAGAAAGGCTACATAGTGGGAGAAGAATATAGTGACTACTTACATTTGGCCTTGGCTTGTGTGGCAGACAGAGTATCTATCTGCCTCTGGTCCGCAGCAGCAACACTTCCCTCAGGGACTTGGACAGCGACTGACCCCAGGGTAGGTCGTGATCCAGCACGCTGTGGAGAACAAGTAAACAGGTCTTTGAAACGCAGAAAAGCCAAATGTCACTTTGTGCTGGCTGTTTAGAAATCATAAAAGCTTCATTACTTCAGTTCTTTTTTTGGACAGTCAACTTTTGAATCACAGAGGACAGGGTCTGACCTCGTGTTTTACTGATGCTCCATCCTGGCCTGTGACCTCTTCTTTCAGCCCGCCGACGCTCTGGCTGAGTCCTTCTACTGGGTCTGAATGAGAAGACACATCCTTTCCCATATTCAGGCCTGTGCAAGAGAAGTGTAGGTGATCAGTGATGCCTCTGGTGCAGGTTCAGTGGTAAAAGTGATGGCTAAAACTCTTAATACAAAATGGGGGTGATCCCCAGGCAATCATGCAAGGGATAAGCAGATGTGGATACAATATTATGCCAGACTGAACATAGTGCATGTCCACTTTTACTTTTTTTTTCCTGACCAAAGTGAGTTGTTGTAATACCAAGTGGGCTGTATTACCTGATCCTGTCAGGGTCTGCTGCCTCAAGCCTCCCTCTCTGTCTCCTGATGACATCTCCCCATCCTCGCCTCCTCCACCCTTCGCCTTCTGCCTCCTCTCCACTTTCTCCAGCTTGCCACGGAGGATGGAGATCTCCTCTGTTTTCTGCGCTAGCTCCGCCTGCTGCTCACACAGGCTGCTCTCGAAGATCTTGGCGATCTCGCACACAGCAGCTGCCAGCAGAGAGTCCATGACGGTGGCCAGCTGAGCGTGGAAAGCACTCCTCACAGACTCCATTGTCCTTTGTTTCAGTGATGATGTTTTAACGTCAAGGATTGATTGACACCGCTGTTTTATACTGTAGTTGGCCTCCAGAGACAGCTGAGGGACGATGTGGTTACCACTGTACACTCCTCTGCCCTGACATCTATTAACTGCCATGAGATGCTGCCATGCTAAGCAGCTACGCCATTTATAAGAGACATATATCGCAGCAAATTGCTTTAATAGCGCGGTCTTCTTGTGATTAAATGACGTTGCCTGCTGCGCTACGTTTTTCGTTATGTCAATAAGACTCCGGTGTCAAGACTTTATCTTGAGCTAACGCTACTGACAGTGGTGGTGACAAGCACTGCGAAAGCCCGAGAGCCAACTAGCATCGTATAAGAACATAATAAACTTCTAGCTTGCGATAATAAAACAAGTTATAAACAGCCAGCGTTCTAGTGCAACATGTTAGCTAACATTAGCATAAGCTAACCTGTAAACAAGGGAGCCAACGGAGCGTAGACAGTGCTAGCCCGTCCTAGCTAGCACCCAAGCTAACTGTCTACATGGAACGGACACGACCAAAGACACAAGCCGACAATGTCTCCTTACAGTCGGTCTCAAATATCTTCCCTGACTAACATTAAATCCATGAAAACACTTAACGTTAAGTCACATTCAAAGATGCGGCGACTCGTCGTCCAGCTAGCAGGTTGATAACTGTGATATGAGAATTGTTGCAAATCTCGCGATAAGACAGCTGAAGGGCTCAGGTACTGCAGACTGTAACAAATCAAAGCAGATCCATAATAAAGACATTCAGATCAATGACGAGGTGGTGCTTCAGGTTCATCCATGTAAAATGCACTTTACTTGAATTGAAGAAAAACTCTCATTTATATTACTCTAAAAAAATATGCAAGACATGTTAAAAGATATGGAATTTATTGGGGAAATGTTGACAGTATCTAAGTCTAGCAACACTTATTAAAGAAAATCAAGAATGATGGGCTTGTTAGACAATACATTCCTTCATGTCCCTGTGTATACAACCAATACAAAATAGGACACACTTTGGAAAAGCTGACAACATAAACTATGTTCACTTTTGCCCTGGCTTGTTTCAGGACAAAATAACAACATAAATTTGAATAAAAAAAGTCCTGCCCAGTGTAATATTTTCAGATATCGGTAAAGTAACAGGAAAAAAAATCCAGAATAAATCCAATAACGTTTTGTCAAACAAATAGTCCAAAAGTCTAACTCAACAGCCATGAACATCATGAACGCACACTGGGGTGATGTGAAATATTATTTGAACACTGCAGTTTCAAATTCTGCAAAAAATTGTAGACTTTATACCAAACAGCACAATCTGTGCTTAAAGCAAACAGTAGACAAATACAGATAACTGAACATTTACCTTCAGTAAACACAAAAACAGGGTTGGTGGATTTGATATGTCCGACTCAACAGGTAGAGATCTTGTTTCTTGCAGTGTGTATTAGAGTGCTATGGCCAATACATAAAAGAACAGGTCTGCTTTAAGGCCTTACTGCATTCATATGGCCTGAATTTGTCAGGTTTTCACTGAATTAGCCAAAAACGTACATTTTCAAAAAATGTTTCTTAAATTTGACTTCCTGAAAGAATTCACTATCTCAGTATAAAATAACATGTACTCTGAGAGCTTTGATCTGTTAGCCATCCCTGTAGAAAGTCTTTTTCACACCATTAGAGAAAAATATTCACAATATTTCGATCTGTTTTGCCAAAAACTTAATAAATGATGACAGTAAAAAAAGGGTACTTGGTAGTACACTGGACCTCTGTATACACAGACAGAGACACTGATGTTTCATATCTGGGATCTTACATCAGAATGAAATTAAAATGTGATAACTGAACGACACCAAATTTTTAATTACTGGTTTTACGGTACTGTTTTCATATTGAACAGAGATGGAGAATACTGATGTGGTTTATATAATTATCTTGTTTTTACATCTCAGAAATAAAAAAACAACAGAAGCTAAACATGTAAAATGCAGGACAACCCTGCCAACAATCCGTAAGAGCATAAATGACAACATCCAGAGTTTCAATGTCCACAAACAGGAGATGCAAAGTGTGCACTGGCTCACGGATGCACCTGCTCCATATGGTTTCTGAGGCGTCCTTTAGTGTAGAAACATTTCCCACAAACCTTGCAGAATTTAGGCTTGTCTCTGTGACATTTAGACACGTGCCCATTGTACCTCAGTAGTGAGGAGAATTGCTTCTGACACTTGGCACACTGGTTGTTAAGTACAGCCGTATGACACCTTTTCTTGTGCATGCTTAGTTGTCCACGAAAACGAAACGTTGCGGGACAGCTGTCACATGCCATGGGCTTCTCTCCTGTGTGGATGCGGAAGTGTTCAATCAACCGGCATTTGTTTTTCATGACTTTATGACAGAATGAGCACAAGAAACCCTCAGAGCAGCGTGTGCCCATTGTCTGCCATTCTGATCTCGGCTTTATGTCTGGAACACCATCTTTCTTAACACCGTTATGTTTGATTGCTGGACTCTTGTCTTTCTTTGGAAGCGTCATATCCTCTTGGACTTCTTCAGTATCCTCCAAAGGCTTGGTCCATTCAAGGTTTTCATTAGTCTCACAGGACTTTGTTTGGTTTTTGTGCACACTCAATATGTGCTTTTTGCGTGACTGCTTGACGCGGAATTTCTTTGGGCATATACCGCAAGGGAACGGCCTCTCACCAGTGTGAACACGAATGTGCTGTTGCAGCGCCCAAGGTTTATCAAACGTCTTGTTGCAGTGTACACAAAGGTGCTTTTTGGTGGACTCATCTTTCTGGATAGATGATTCATTGTGGTTGCTGGTGGAAGGTGCGCTCCCTTTAACGATTGCCTGTTCCTTGCTGGGTGCAGCTGGTTTTTCTTCACTGGAGTCAGGTTTTGGAGGATTAGTGACCTCAGCCTCTAACAGTTTCTTGAGTTTTTGGCAAGTTGTTTTGTGCAACCTAAGAGCACTTGGAAAAGGGAAGCCTTTTTTGCAACCGCGGCACCTCTTGTGTGATCGTACATGCACACTTCGGCCAAACTCTGTATCAAATACCTTTTTGCAAAATTTGCAGGTGTACTTCTTTACACTGACATTTTTCACTGTCTCATTTTCTGTAGACTCAGTTGCTGCAAGTTTTCTTTCCTCTCTTTTGGTCTTTGTTGTATTTTCTTGCTCCTTTTCCTTTCCTGTTGAATTTCTAAGTCTTCTCAGACCGGTGCTGCCTGTTAGGTCAATATATTCCTGCTTGATGTCACGGAGCAATTTGTTTATGTCATTTCTCATTGGTCGACGGGGAATTCCTTGGTCATGCACTGGTAAGGTTCTGTCCTCAGTCTGTTTGTGCTTCTTGTTTAATGAGGAACCTGTGAAAGAAAAACATAGCAAAATGAAAACATTGGACTGTGACCCAGTGAAAAACCATAGGTGACATAAATATAACAAAACTATTAAGAAACAAACAGATGTAAAGCTTGGGCAGACATTTTAGTCTGGGCAAAAATCCCATCATAAATTTTGAGCATATTGTAATTCAAGTGGTTTGAGAGAAAACTAGACTTGAAAATGTTGCCAATCATTTAGCCTTCTGCTAACTTAAGCTAAACGGCTGCTGCCTCAAGTTCATTTAACTAACGATTGTGTGAGCCTCAAATCACGTTGTGTCCTCCTGCGCTGTGCCACTACAGACACACTTGCTGGGAGGAGAGCAAACAGCAGCTCTAGAGACCGACCCACATTCAGCAGCTGTAGCAACCCCATTCCAGCCAGTGCAAACCCCAGCTCCGGGGGACTGGACATCCCAGACTCCCTGCTGGATCAGCAAACTTTCCGTGGCTGCCATTACACAGGTTAGACCCGATGCTTCCGCTGGCCAGCAGCCTGGGGAGTTTGCACTGGCTAAATGGATCTGCTACAGCTGCTAACCAAAGATCCGTCTCCCAAGCTGCTGCCTGTTCTCCTTCCAGAGAAGCAGTCAACTTCACAAGGAGCGATGCAGAGAGACCGTGGGGTGGCTAGCTCTCCAAAAAATAGGATTAAATAAATCAATGTATAGGAAACACTAAGTTACTCTATGAAGTGTGTGCATATGCCCCTAGCTGTCTGGAGGGAGGGGCAAATGACAGAAGGGAGAGCTACAGGAGGAGGGTGTTTTTTCCTTCAGATTTCTGCCTACCCAAGCTGACAGTTTTGTTTTCATTGAGGCCATGCACATCCCAGGGCTTTCTGTCACCACTTGTAAAGCTCAGTGCATTGAAAGAGAACATTTAACTTTAGACTCAGTGTCACAGTGGGAACTTTAAAATAACTTGAGCACGATAGCTAACCCACGTATCCTGCATTCCCTCTGAGCATTCATTTTAAGCTTCTTCACAAATGTGTGCTGAGCTTCTGCAAAATGTTTTTAAACAAATGAATAGTGGCGGTGTTAACTCAGGAAGTGAAACCAAGAGAGCTTATTGCCATTTGACATTACATAATCTAAGCCTTCACAATATAATAAGTTCTTGAGGAAAATAATGTGGTGTCAGCAAGCCTGACCTCTACTGCATTTACTTTATAATCCTCCAGGTACACACAATGTCTGCCACTCCAGATACTGGTAAAAAGCAAGTATCTGAGTACTCTGGATAATCCAAAGACCACACTGTGAAGTTCTGACTAGAACAAATTTCTAGTGAGGAGATAGTTTCTACAAAAACTCTTTCAGTGTGTTCTGTGGATTATCCAGAGTAATGAGGACATTTTCTGGAAAGAAATGATGCTGCTAAAGATTTTAAACTCCATTTTTCACTGCTGTGAGCACTACAAACTCAATTCTGAATCATTATGGGTGGAGGCAGTAATCTCAAAGAGGGACATGCTAAAACCAAAACAATGTGCATGGATAAACAACCACAATAGGTAAGTTTGAGACATTCTGTATAATTTTGGTGAACCTACCCTTTATATTTTGGATTACAATTAATTTAGCTTTAGATTTTATCTCACAAGTTGACAAAAACAGTATTCTTATTTACAAGGGGAGCCTTGAAAATCGTAAAGTAGCTATCTGTGAATGCAAATATGTAAATGAGTGAATATAAACCTGGATGTAAAAGGCATTTACAATCCCCATTCTGACATTTACAGCACAAAATAATGAATGAATGAAACTCACATCTCCTGGACCTCCTGAGCCCCTTTGCTTGCTGGCGGGATTTAATGTGATAGTTAACCACCTAAAATACAGATGTTATTGGTTATATCTTCAGTAATCGAGAATGCAAAGTGCGAAGAAAAAAGGTACACACAGAGCTGTGTCTGCATAAACAGCAATTAATAATAACTTGATTTATGTAGCAGTTTTCAAATACAAGTTAAAAAGTGATTTGGCATGAACTTTGTTTATGTTTGTTATGACTTTCAATCATTTTGACAGCTTCTAAAAAAAGTGGGTATGGCAACTCTTTTATGTACAGCACAGCTGAGGAAAATACAATCTAGCCTGAAAGGCTCGATATATCCAATATATCTGTCCCCTAGTGCATATTAGGGATGGGATGGTATACAATTTAATCACTGATCACAATAAAAAACACCCACAATAAGTTAATTGTGGTGAATTTTCACTACTGGCATAATCATGAATACCATGCCCAGCAGCACCCAAAGAGACTGGTGGGCAAGCAACAATAAAAGGGACTCTGCAAAAACAGGCTGCAAATGCACCAACCTCAAAAAATGCAAAAGAATAATTCATATTGGAAAATATGATGCTTTTTCAAATAGTTGAGAAGACTTGGTTTTTAAGATAGCTTGTTTTTCATTAAAAAGGATGTTGATTAAAAAAGATGTATGTCCTATCAGTTATGGACAGGACAGTTATGACATGAAATTTCCATATTGTCCTTTGCCTAGTAAATAGCTTGAGAGGCTGGAACATTTGCTGTCACTCACAAACATTGCAGATTCCTGTCTGTTTCTTTTAAACCTCCATGAGGATTACGGCTTACTAGTATTTTTGCTCCATACTACTGTAGGCCAACTCAACAGAGATACAGCATCTAACGTTACCTAAACAAAGGGCAAATGCTAACTTAGTTCACTGATAAATAACGCAACCAGAACGGGCAAGTGATAAACGTCACTGAACACTGAACAGCAACACAGCAACAGTGTGTGCTGAAAACTGTTTAGCCTGCCTCTCCAAACAAAACAAATTATCAGGTTGTTCAGGTCACAATGCTTCGCTGTTGTACCACCACAATCCACATTCCCCTTTCAGCTACACACCTCTTTCTTGACATCTGGAATGGGCCACAGAGGAATGGACAGCTTGCGCAGTCTTACGCTGGGACACTGGTTGGATTCTGGCTTGTTCGTGGTCTCACAGCCCAGGGGGGCGCACCAGTCATCAGGAACTATATAAACCCATACACAGAGACACAAACATGGTCACGATGAGCCCTGTAATACTGCGTTTCATTTGAGAAAGAAATTTACGTGCACAGTTAAAAAAGCTTCCTCTTTGTTAACCTCAAATGAACTTGTGACTGAAATTGGTTACTGTACTTTATGCTGTATTTAATGCCTGTCTTTCTGTACTGGTAGCTCTCCATGTCACTCATAACATAACATCTTTAATCGTAGAAAGCAGCATATTTTGTCAAGTTATTAACCTCACTTCAACACAATACCTTCAAAATCAATTTCAGGAACATCAGGAGTTTGTCCAGGCGCATCCACCGGCTCTCTTTGAGTTTCAATCACCTGAGTTTTATCCATCTTCGCTTCTGTGTCCCCTCCATGCTCACATTCTGTCAGCTTGATCTCTGCTGCCTGTAACTTTATCTTAAGTTGAGCAATTTCTTGTCCTTTCTGTGCCATCTCCATTTTGTGGTCATGTAGGGTGTTCTCAAAGATCATCATTATTTCAAACACGGCTCTCCTCAGGATTGAGTCCATGCTTGTGGTCAGCTGGGCCCTGAACCCTCTCGTCAGATGGTCAGACATCTTTGAAGATGGCTGGCAGCAGCTTACAGATGTTGAGGTTGGGAAAGTCTTGTGTATGTACTGGTCCTTTCACTTCCTGCTATGACTTCACCCCCTAAACAAAGACATGAAAGATCAGGTTATGTATTCTTTAACTGTGGTCACTTTATCAGGATGTGCGTTTGCTGACTAGGGGCTCTAAACCCCTGTCATCTGGATGACGGGTGCTCCCCCTTGCCATCAATCCACCAAACTGGCTTATGGCCTTTAAGCGAGCAGTATCCAGGTAGAGGTGGTATTGTTTCAAGCAATATGACTGTGTATCGTAATGTGTTGACCAGCAGAGGACACACGCAGTGAGTAATCCATCAGCCACAACACACAAGACTGTGTTTGGATATAAGCAGTCCCATGCTAGTGGAAGATCACGATTTAACGCCACTGTAACATGTATAACGTGCAGTCAGCAAAACCAACGACAATATGAGGTAAAGCTGGCTCACTTCAATGACACCCAGATTATTATACATCAATTATTCCTGTCACCTAACGTCTTAACATTGCAGCTATGTTATTTATGACTAACGTCTGCGTAACGTTAACGTTACATGCATTCCGCTTTCGACGAAACAACAGCAGACGACATGTTCGGTTCCTACAACGCCCATATGACGTTATTTTAAACACGCATTAGCGTTGAAAAGACAAAAACTTTGAATTACGCCACAAGTTAAACATTTATGTTAAGTAGCTACACATGGCGGGCAACTGGCCGCCATACTATGCGAAATACTTACCGCTGGACACAAGGTGAAGTCCGGTACTTTGTCCACGATGATTAACTTCGTCTGGACCTTAAAACTTTAACGTTACTGCATAAACAGTAATCAGGCTCATTCACATCCGACATCTAAATGCGCAACCGGCTTGATTTGGTTCTTGTTAGTTAGTCAACGTGTAGCATTCACAAGGTAAGATGTCCATACGCCATCTTCCCATTCCCCAGGGAGGCGCGGCGGACGGTGAAGAGATATTCTTCCTAGGATGGCAAAGGCAAGACCCGCCCTACTCTGCCGTACTCTGCCTCTGATTGGCCTAACTGACAGTCTTCATTCAATCCGAACCAATCTCACGCTTCGTGCCTGAATTTAACCAATCAAATCAATGAAGGAAACAAACACTAGCCAATCAGAGGGCGAGCAGGGCGTCTCATGCCTTCGCCATCCTAGGAATTAAAATTGCAAGCGCGAGGGAGAGGTTACATTAGTAGGACGTCATTAACGCTGTTGTTACCATTAGTTACCGCGCGCGTATTTATTGTTTCGATCAATATTTAGCAACAATTGCAAAAATGTACGAATAAAACAGGTTTTCAAGATAGATTTTCGTAAGCGCATTTGCTCCGTGCCTGTATGCTGCGTCAGGCGGTTACTATAGCAACCAATCTGGTACGAAACGAGACGACGCATAAAGTCGTCGGTATAAAATATTAATTTGGTAATTTAAGTACGTTTTTATAGACTTCCAGTGGGAATTTGTTGTCAAACGCTATAAGTAAGCCCATATGAAGACAAAATGCAATCGAATATTACCAACTTTGTATTTAATTTTGAATATTTCACTGTTTGTTACAGTAACGTGTGTCCTGCCTTGACAGCTGGAATATGTTACACCAAATAAACCCATGTGGTCAATTACCTCAAGTGAAGGAGGATAAATGTATTTATATCATTTGATTTCTTTCGTAGAGCAAATGTTAGACTACTACTTTGCGATGGTGTCAGTGAATTGATGGACATGGAGCTTGTTTATTATTCCAAATACCCTAAATTATTACCTGGGACAAAGTGGACACATTACAATGGACATGTCATTTGGGCTAACTTGATGTAATTTAAGGCAAACCTTCTTTGGCCTGGTGATGACAAACAAATAGTTCTGTATTAATCTGTCATTGGATATCAGCAATACATTTGCATGATGTCAAAGAATCAGATAAACTGACATACAGTAATACACATGACATTTGCTCTCCCTTCAGGTCCAAAAGTAGAAATCCTAACATAGCCTACACCATTCAGTATTTATTTCCTCAGATAATGTCCAATATATCATAATATAACCTTTTACTTCTGTATTTGCAAACATAATATTGCTTTCTTTCTGTTTTATACACCACAAGAGTGTGGTGCAGAACATTCAGCTCACTGTCTTGTAAAAACTAAGAGTTTTTATCAGGATACATTGTCATATTGGTTATTCCACCCCTACAGTAACTGCTAATAACCTACTGTATATATACACATATACCAGCTGCCAAAACAACTTGTACAATACAAAATAAAAAGACATAGGATATATATCCCAAAAGAAGAATGGGTAAAATGTCTCTTTTATCAAAGGCATACTTAGTGATGTGTATTTTTGCAGTATTTGTGCAGTTCACTGACAAAATATAATTCTGGCTTCCCCTCAGACAGCAAGAAATCAGCAATGCAAATACTATGAATTTGAGTGTTAAAATCAAAAACTCCCTCTATGTCAACAAACACAGGCAAACAGTAGTTTCACAACATCAGCACACACTTGGCTCATTGTGGTCAAGCAAAGGTCGACAGGCCTTCAGCTCAGACAGACACTTATTAAGTTGTAAAGTAGATAGTTGACAGCTTTCGTTCAATCCGTGAATCTCTCTGTCAGCTGAGTGGTTCAAAGCACCACTCATTGGGCTGTCATCTTCTCTTGGCTCTCAATTACAAACTGTAAAACATGACAGCTGTTCTGGAAAAGTTGTTATATTTCTCACATGAATTTTGGAGCCCAAAGAAGGCTTCTCTGTCTCAGGATATTTCATCTTTTGCTTTGGCTTATTTTTTTTTTTAAATAGTTAACACAGTTTAGAAGCTCAGAGAGGTCACAGGTCATGGCCAGTGCCACACTTATCCCACAGGCTAAATAGGTTGTTTTCATGGGAGACATTTTGACATGTCACAGCAGGAAAAGCACAGGTGAAAATACTGAAATACACAATGACTGAATTCCATGCAGCTGCTTCAGTTTCAGGGTCCTGGTATTGTGCTGTAGAGTAGAATATAGGCTAATACATCTTTATTGTCTACCAGGGGTGGAAATTTGTATCTGGCTTACTAGACACAAAAGACAACACTGTAAGAAGTAGACAAATAGTCAGTAAAACAAACATAAGGTCATTACAAAACACTTAACACATTAAATCAGCTCAGTGTCTGTGGTTTAAAACTCATCTGTCACTTTGTTGGGTTAAGGATACAGATTGCATTTGGGATGAAGGACTTCTTAAATACTCTTTTAGCTGTCAGAGGGACTCTATAGTGCCTCCTGGAGCTCAAGAGCTCGAACTGGCTGAAAGGATGGTTGCTATCTGCCAAGGTACTCATCCTTTCTGTTAAGAGATGGGTCAAGGGCCTTTGAGGCTTGTCAGCTATTTTACTTGCCATTGTCACAATCCTAGAGAGTTTATTCTTGAATGTACAGTTAGGATGACCGTATGATGCAGGGAGGTGAAAAGTTAAAACATTGTCTAAAACACTAATCTATCCATCCATCCATTTTCATCTACTTATCTGGGGCTGGGTTGTGGGGGCAGCAGGCCAAGCAAAGCACCCCAGACATCCCTCTCCCCAGCAACATTTTCCAGCTCCTAAGGCTTTCCCAGGCCAAATTACATATGTAATCCCTCCAGCGTGTCCTGGGTCTAGTTCTGTACACTAATACTAAAATCTGCTGACTAACACCAAGGCCACTGAGTTTGCTAAGAAGATAGCAAACATCTCTTGAAAATATACTCAGTATTTCCAGAGAGGCTCACGTGGGAGTCCAAAACATTTTGGCCATCAATTGACACTGGCTCTGTCTTCAGAAGTTGTTTGTGCAAATAATTATTTAGTCTTGGCCACATTAATTTCCAACTTGCTGATGTGACACCATGTTTGAAGGGCCTTAGTGTGAGCCAGGTCAGCAACTTCACCCGCTGGGTCTGTTTTCTGTAAGAGACCAACTAAAGCCATGTTGTCTGCATATTTAAACAACTTGTCTACAGTGAAAAGGTCTCTTATATTTAACTGTTTTTTTTTTCCAGGGTTGCATCTAATAAAATAAGTAGATAAATAAAATGTAGCTTGTGTCTTTGTCAGGCTACACAATCAAAGAAACAGGGCTTCATTTATGATTTGCAGGGTTTGCTTTATTGCATTTTAATGGAAAAAAATAAGTGCAAAGCTAAAGGGTTCAGTGCTTTAGAGACAGTCATACAGTATATTAACGGTTGAATTACCAGGTGTCTTTACTGTCTTTTTTTGTCAGTCTTAACTATGCTCGTACATATAGGAAAATATGACATAAACTGGAATGATCTTCTATTTCAGGGTGTCAACCTCCATTTCAGCCGAAGGTGGTGTTGTTCCAGCCCACATTGGCTGCATCCATGTCTACAAAGTTAATGTAAATCCTGAAATAAACACAAAGAGAAATAGGTTAATGAGATCGGAGCACGGTATGTGAGATACAGGAGTATTTAACTCGGCAAGTTTTGGTCACCATGTTAACTTTACTCATCAAATTATGTGCAGTAATAATAATAAATCAATTTATATAGCAGTACAAATAGAAATACAAAACAAATAGATATACATATGTGTACAAATATGTACATGCATTCACACAAATAGGCACGTACATAAATACACCCATACTGTAAACACATGTGCTCTGTGCAAAAGCTTATGCACATATGCACAAAACACATATATTCATATACAGACACTTAACATATTCTACCTTACAGAAATCGCCTCCTAAAAAAGGGTTTTTAAACTTTTTTTAAAAAGTGAATACACAAGTGGATGATCGTATCATGACAGGAAGTGCATTCCAGAGTTTGGGAGCATACAGATCTGGTTGCTGTGTTTATTTGTACCTGTCAGGAGAGATGCCCAGGTGTTTGTTGAGCAGTCCACACAGGAGTTTGGAGTACTGCTTGTTGTGAGCACCGCTGATCTTGCCAATACTGTGGAGGGAGCAGAGAGCACAGGGGTCTCCCTTTCCTCCAAACAGCATCATTTGGTCAGCGTTAATATGCACGGCAATGTACTGGAAGACAGAGACACAAAATGAGACAGTTTCAGCATCATCGGCTTGAAGGGTGTAGCAAGGATTTTATTACATAGTTAAGTCATGAGTCCAAATTCTCCCACTGCAACCCAACTCTGTAGACATTTCAAACAAGTTACCAAAATATCTGTTTGACTTACAATATTTTCTCTACATAATGACCTAAATGTTCTTTAATATCATTCTGGTGGAGAAATGTGGAACTTCTGTAACATATTTTAACTAATTTATTTCCCAGAAAACACCTTCAGTGGCAGCTACACCTGACTAAATACAGATATTAATATAAATATTTAAAGGTGTGCAGTCCAGATCAGCTTGTTGTGAACATCTTGCTAGTTGCACTGGTTAAACCATGGCCTATACTGTGATGAAGTGACAGAGATCACTGACACCAACTTTAAATTTTGGTGGCAAAATATTTTTTTGTTATGAACATTCTGGAAGGATGTTGCTCTGAGTAGTATCCAGTACAGTTTGCATGACATTACAAAAAGATTTAATATTAAACTGCGGGTTTGGTGAACTGACGCAGCTGATCAATCATCTACCAACTTTGCAAATAACAGTCTGGATTATGTTTGCATAGTTGCACAAGAAGCTCGCCTCATTCATTCAGCAGAGGGTCATGTGATCTCTACTTTTAGCTGCAGTTAAATGTGAGTATCAGGTGTTGGTTGCACTGCACTCTATGTAGAAGTTAAACCTATCAAGCTGATGCAGAAGAAATAAAGGCAGATAACCTGTTTCATTGTGAACCCCAGGTTAGTATACGGTCTGCAAATGCGCCCCTGGCCTACCTACCTGTGCAGGTTTGCCCATGGCTTTGGCCAGCTCATCCGTAGCCTCGGACAACAGAGCCATCGGTACATCACTTTTGGCCACGTTGGTGCTCACAACAAACATCGGCATGATTGCTCCTTTTTAGAGTCGTCTTTCTCTCCTTGTTGAACACACGGTGCCTCTCCAAGCTGCAGATGCGGTGACTCTGCCCCCAGGCGGAAGAAAAGACTTCTTCTCCTCTTTTGTAATGCGTGCAGTCATGCGAAAAAAAGACCACAGCGCCTCCTTCAGTCCTGGAAGACACCTCTATTGACACACGCTAAACAAAACGCCAGCCAAGTAGTGGCTAAGTATTTTTGTGTTATTATTTCCTTATTTTGTTCACACTTGCTCACAAATAACACCACATTTACAGTCTTGGAAATGTGGGGCGCATATGTGCTTTCCAGGGTGCGGCTGTTCTCGAGTGTCGGGTAATTACGGTACTGGGCATGCGCAGTGTTCTCAAGCATCATTAAGCAGTGCCGAAGGAGGAGGCGAGGGAGAGAAAGCAGTGGCAGGGAGAGAGAGGGCAGAAGTTGGATGGCGCTTTCCTTTGTCACCGTGTCTTCGTGCCTGTGATCATCGAGCGAGCCTATCTGCGATCCGTGAAATCACACCGTCTGTCGCCGTTTCACGTCCAAGCGACCCCACCGGATTTCATCCAAGAAACGGTGCGTATACAGAGCTAAATTAGCCAGGCTGCTAACACGATCACTTTCCAGAAGGAGAGGTTGCTGCTCCTCTTCGTCTCAACGTAATTGTGTGTCATTACAAGTTTACTAACAAGCTAACCTGACGCAGGCTGTGTATTCAGTGTTAAATGATTCAAATAGAGCTGCTGTGTTGTCTTTAATTAAACGATGCAGAGGTGCATGTGTGTATCAGCTGTCGCACGTACTATATTATAAACAGTAGCTGCTAGCTAACCAATAAAGTTAATGTTCCTAACTGACATGTATTGTATATATTAAGTGGCTATGGCTGTGTATTAGATTGACACTGTGAAACTTTCTCAGTGGGAGCTAATGGTGATGACACGCTGCCTTGACAACACAACTGTTATTGATCCACCATCAGGTCCGAACCTGTGGCCAAGATGATGGAGGAATCGGTGTCCACGTTTGAGACGCATCTGACGGCTGTCATGGACAGTCTGATCCGAGCCTCGGTGTGCGAGATCACCAAACTCTTCCAGGACATGGTGAACGACTACCTGGTGGAGCTGTCCCTCAACAGGAAGGAGAACGAGGCTCTCAAACAGCGGCTGAAGCTCACCGAGAACAAGCTGAGGACCGAGCGCAAGTACGGGATGGGCTGGGCTGCCAACCGCCGCAACGCCGGGCTGGCGGCAGCGGAGGAGGGAGGTGGAGGAGGAGGGCGGCAGAAACGAAAAGTTGAGGTGGCCCGTAAGTATTGAGGATGGCTTTTCCTCCCAAACAAGGAGGCATGCATCACCCTTAGTGTCATACATGTAATGCTGTACATCTGAATCTTCAGTGTGATTGTGTGTGTTAATGTGAGAAACAGGGATCTTGCTGTGCAGTCAGGGCTTATGTGAAGACGCACTTGTTTTGTTGGAAACCATCTGGCAAGAGCTGATCTCTCCCTCCCTCCTTCCTCTCTCCCTCCTCCCTTCCTCCTCCGCCTCCTCTTCATGTTCGCTCCCTCTGTCCTTCACCTCCCCCTCTCCTCTCTCTCTCTCCGCTGCATTCTGTCCCTCCCACTCCTCTGTGCTTCGGCACACTCTCTCCCTCCCTTCCTGCCGTGCTCCTCTCCCTCCCCCCACCTCCTTCACTTCTCTCTGTCTCTCTCTCTCCAACTCTTCCTCCTCCCCTTCCCGCTCCTCTCTCCTTCACGCCCTCGCCTCCTTCCTCTCTCCCTGCCCCCACCTCCTCCTGCTCTGCTCTCTCCTTCATCACGTTGCACACACACACATGCACATACACACACTCCCCCTCCCTCCCTCCCTCACCTCCTCCTCCTCCACTCCACTCCTCTCCCGCTCCTCTCCACCGCCACCATAATTACATACTCCCTCTCCACTTCCACTTCTCCTCTCCCTGCTGTCTCTCTCTCTCTCCTCTTTTCACCTTCTCATCCTCACCCCTCCTCTTTCTCCTTCAACATGTCCTCCCTCTCTCCTCTTCCTCCTCCTCCTCTCCCCCTTGGCCCCCGCCAATTCCACTTCTCCCTGTCGTCTCTGCCGCTCTTGCTTTTCTCCTCCCTTTCACGTGTTTCTCTCTCCTTCCCGCTCTCTTGTCTGTCCTTCTACGCCCCCTCGCTCCATACTCGTTCATCATGCTCACTTCCTCCCCCTGCTCCCTTTCCTCTCTCCCTTCCCCCCAAAACCTCCTCTCTGCTCCTGTTTCGCTCTGTCTCTCCAACCCCTCCTCCTCCTCATCTCCCACTTCTCCACCCTCTTCTCTCCTTCATCTCTCTCTCCTGGCCTTGCAATCATCTCCTCCCACTTATCTCTCTCCCCCTCATATTTCATTCTCTCTCCTTCCTGTCTCCCCATGCCCTCCCTCCTCACTTTCTCCTTCCTCTCTCACCTCCCTCCCACCCTTCCTTCGTCTTCCTCTCTTCTCCACAGGAGGCAAGTCAAAGAAGGGCCCAGCAGCAGCCTATGGCAAAGGCTGGCCTGGAGGTGTGTGGGAGGAAGGTGGAGGTGGAGGTGGCGGCAGCGGTGGTGGTGGAGGAGGAGGAGGAGGAGGAGGAGGAGGAGGAGGAGGAGGAAGTGCAGGAGCTGTGGGGATGGTAGCAGGAGCAGGAGGAAGAGGGGGGAAGGAGGCCAGGGAGATGTACCTCATCCAGTTCCCGGGGGATGAAGAGGATGAGGGAGGGATGGTGGAGGACGAGGAAGGGGAGGGCAGCCTCAGCGGTGAGGGGGAGGAGACGGCCAACATCAAAGAGGAGGTGAGGGAGACGGGCTTTCTCAGAGGAGGAGGAGGAGGAGGAGTAGGAGGAGAAAGTGGCACAGCATCTCTGCACTGCTCAGCAGCTTCACACTGAACGCAAAAGAACATAGACAGTATAAAGAGAGATAACACAGAGAGAGTTGTGCCTGTGTTTTTTGGCCATCAAATCACTGCAGAGATGTGGTGGATGAAGGGAGCGCTATTGATTTGATATTTAGCTTCCAGAGGAGCCTGTTGAGGAGGGCCCTCCACATCTCAAGTGTGGCAAGCTTTTAGGTGGAAATACTACTGGAAGAGGTGAAAAGCTGTTTGCTATTTCACCACATGACCAAGTGGCAGAGCGCAGATCCGCTCCTCACTTGTCGTCTGCATTTGAATATTCAGATCATGCAGAATGTGTTATTAGCCTTGCTGTGAAGTCATTACAATGTGCTTTTGATGGCTGATAAAAATGGCTTTACATAAATATAACCAATCATATAACTTTATAGACCTTGCCACTGGAATTGCATTGCTAGGCAACAGCTTGGGTCCATGTTTACTTCCTGTCAGCTGATGTCATTTACATACACAGCAAAACATTCCAACAGGAAATACAAATGGTTTTGTTTTGTTTTCAGCTTTTTTTGTCTCACATGTTTGACACAAAATATATGAATAAATCAGTCTAAGTAGGGCCAATTTAGGGCGTGTGTCCACATAGTGTTTCTGCAGGGTGCTGGGGAGTGCTTCATCCCACAGCTTAATTTTTAAAAATCAGGTCAGAAATCATGGAATCACAGGGCTGTTCTGTCTCTGTTGTGACAGTTTTTGTCAGACATATCATATAGCTCAGATAGACACAGCCGGAACAAGCTCCTCCCTCTGTTTTGGTTACCAGGGAAACGAGCCCTGGAAAAGGAGCAACAGTGACGACACCGGCGCCTTTCTGAAAAGTTAAGAGATATTCAACTAGAAGTGCTCGGAGCGGCTGCACAAAAAAGGAAAATTGCTCTGAAAAAAGACGCTGGGTGCAGCGCCTAGAGGGGCTGCATACACTCGTCTCATTGGGAACAATTTAAAAAAAAAGATGATTGCGTTCTTGCTCTCAGAAAAAACTGTGGACACATGCTCTTAGAGTGTTTATGCCGTCAAGTTTGAAACAGTCTATTCCCAGTTGCGTTGTAAACATGACTTGGTATGGTAGCGTCAGAACATATAGCTATGATGAGTGTTACATGTACATTACCAAACCATTTTGAAAAAGGCATTTACAAATGAAGGAATACATATCATAGTCTACCTGGTTTGAGGTACTCACTCAAGTTAGTATGTTCTCTCTTGTTCCCAACGCAGTTTGCACAAACAGAGGGCTATCAACCTGCCTCTCTCCGACTAATCAAGGAGGCTTTGAAGATGGACCCACCCAACCAGAACTTCCACCCCGGCTCCAGAGCCCAAAGCGAAGGTAATGAGCCCAGGACACACTGATTGAAGGAGGGGAAGTTAGTGAAATGTTTGGAGACCAATAGAAAGAAAGTGTAACTGATTACTTTCCCTCCCCTTCTGTTTGTCTCTACTCAGGAGATATGTCAGATCATCCACCAACTCTTCATTCAGGGGATAGAGAGGACGAGGACTGGGAGGTGGGTTCATCAGAGCCGTCGCAGGGGGGCATGACCATGGATGAGCTGAGGGGTCTGGAGTCCGCACTGAGGGCTGAAAGAGGGCGTGAAAAGGCTGCCATGACGGCGCCTCATCCTGTCAGTCCTGGCTCAGTAGTGGTGCGAGGCAGCGAGAGCAGCCTGGCCCCCAAGTACATTGGTCTTGATGGAATGGAGCAGGACGAAGAGCTGGAGCCACCCACCCTGCAGAGAGAGGAGCAGATAGGGCAGGGCAGGTTGAAGGACGCAGTGAGGGCCGGAGTGGAGCTGAGGTTAGGCTGGTCGAAGAAGTTGAGGGAGGGCGACTCGGCTGCGGGCATGACTGGAGAGGATGCGGTGGAGCAGGGAGAGTCGGAGCACCTGCCCCACCTGTCTGCTCCGGGGAGTGTCGGGGAGAGTGGAGGGGAAGAGGAGGGTGGTGGGGACCTGCTCCACTTCTGCCCACAGTGTGGAGGAGGCTTCACCTCAGAGGCTGAGCTGGAGGAGCACCCCTGTCCACTCGGAGGCTCTCATTTACAGGGCAGCGAGGAGGATGGTCTTTTCCCTTGTGCCCACTGTGGCAACACGTTCAGCCACGCCTGGGCTCTTAAGAACCACGAGTGCGCCTGTGCTGCTGAACGGCCACACTGCTGCGAGATCTGCGGGAAACGCTTCACGCACTCGCGCTCACTGGAACGGCATCACCTGGTGCACACAGGCGAGAGGCCGCACCGGTGCCCTCAGTGCGGACGCAGCTTCAGTCGCCTGGGCAATTTGGAACGGCACCAGCGGATTCACACAGGCGAACGCCCATACGGGTGCGATGCGTGTGGAAAGCGTTTCAGTCGCGTGGAGTACTTGAAGAGACACCAACTCATACACAACAGTGAAAAGGCGACACTCCAGTGCTCCAACTGTGGAAGCGGCTTCAGTGACGTGGAGCAACTGAAAAACCACCAGTGTTTTTAGAGCACATCCTTCAAATCTCTGATCGAACTGGAAAGAAAAAGCAGGTTTTTAATTGAATGTGGCAGAATTCAGGGGATGAATGTGAGCGGAGGATGCTCATTTTATTTTCAGTGACTTTGGAGTTGCCTTTCTTATATGCTTTGACAGGATGAAGAAGTTAAATTAAGTTAAAGACAAGAAACAGGTACATGTGTGGAAGATTATTGTTGAATAAAAACAAAGAAGGTAAATGTCCAAAGTTGACAGGAAGACAGTTGTACATGGTGTTTCTCTGTGAGGGGAGGAATAAAATCAATCTCAAATGTTCTTCAGCCATATTAATTTGAAGTGTTCTCATTTGTATGTACAAAGCTTGTACTTATTTATGATCAATAAATTGTACATTCTTTTGTCTTTATATCAATAAGTCACTCATGTTGCAGCCGATGCCCTTGTTTTTTGCTGATACAATATAATTGTCAACTTGGTATTTTGTATGTTTGTGTTTTGGTCATATTAAGAAATAAATATTTCTATTCATCAGAAGGCTCATTACCAATTTCAGTGTTGGTTTATTGTTCAAAATCACAACATGACATTGATAAAAGAGGGAAGAAAAAGAATTTTGCAAGATCATAATCATCAGAAATATTAATTTCCAGCCATTATGAGACAAGACAACATTATAATTAAACACTCATACAGTAGCTAAAGCATGAGGGAGTCATTCTAAAGGGACAGTTCACCCCAAAATTAAACACAAATTTTTCTTCTATTTATCAGTCTAGGTTGTTTTGGTGTGAGCTGCAAAGTGTTGGAGATATCAGCTGTAGAGATGTCTGCCATCTCAAATATAATGGAACTAAATGGCATTCAGCTTGCGGAGCTTATAGTGACAAAACAATATATTTGAAAAACTCAACAGCAATGTTTTTTCCAGAATTAGAACCAGAGTAAGAAATACTTTATTGATCCTCAGGGGGAAATTGTGAAACCATGACCCGATTATGCAAGATAATCATTAGACCTTGATATGAGCAGTTACCGAACCACCAACTTTATCACTGTGCAGAACAAAGCGTGCATCTACTGCTTGCTCACCCAGCAACACTGAGCTAGCTACTGTTACAGCTCAGCTGAGGAGGAGCCATTGTGAGCACGAGCCTCTTGTCCATGAGTAGATGCACGCTTCCTTCTGCGTAGTGATACAGTTGGCAGGTGTTGTGTGGTAAAGTAAAGAGTTCCTACATGAAACTGTTCACAACAAGGTCTGTGGATTATCTTGAGTAACCAGGTCATGATTTCTGGAAAGAGACATTGCTGTTACGATTTTAAATTGCTTTTTTTTTTTGGCGCCTTGAGCACCACAAGCTGAGCGCCATCTAGTTCCATTATAATCCAGAGAAGGCAGACATCTCTATGGCTGATATCTCCAACACTCAGCAGCTGACACCAAAACTGTCCATATTCATAGCACTGCAAATAAGAGGGAAAGTATGAATTTTTGGTGTCCCTTTAAGACATTGAGTAGACACTACCTCAGAAGAACCCTGGCTATGATGGATGAACTGTGTGCTGGTTAACTAGAGCGTCTCACCCACACTGCCCTTTAAACAGACTGATGGGCATGGCCAGCCTTTGTGTCAGGATGCCCTCCAGTGTCTCTAAGGACATCCGCTTCACATCATAGCCCTTCACCGAGGCCTTTGCCTTGACATCAACCGGCACAATCTCCTCTCCACTGTTGCGGTCATTTCTTCCCACTGCAGCGTATGTGGGGAAAAAGGGCTTGACAGATTCATGAAGGTCAGATCTGTAGGATGGGCAGCAGTAGGCAGACCACATGTACTCGGGAACAGCCACCCTGTTTTTGATCCAGCGGGGCCCAGACTTGTAAGGCATGGCTCCGGTGATCACAAACATGGACCCTTTGCAGAAGGCCTTGAATTTTCTTAACACCTCATTCTCCAGATCACTCCAGGGGCCAGAGTTGGAGCCTTGCTGCTGAGGGACAATGTTTGTCAGGGTGAAGGTGGCCTCTCGGTCCTCTTTTGTCTTCTGGTGTGAGCTGGGGTTGAGATGACCCTTGGTGAACTTGGAGTTCTTGTAGTCGTCAAGCACCGCCTGGCTCTCAATCACGTTCTGGTCCACGGGGTATTGGAACTGTTGCATCTCTGGGCTGGCACGGGAAAACGCCAACTTGACGACAAAGACAGAGAAGGACATGTCACCGTTTAGAAGCTACAAATGAGTGTTTTGCTGCTTATTGATCCCTTAATACTGCTTGAGTTGAACAGTAATGTGAGACTGTGTACTTGGGTGTGACTTATTCATTAAGTCTAAAAAAGAAAAATGGAAACAGAACTAATGAAATTTCCACCTCCCTTTCTAAGTAATCTAACAAGAGGAGAAAAAAAGGTGTAAAAACATTTTTGTATTAACACTTTGAGATAGGCTGCCTCTACTTCTGCTTGAAGGTTACGGTAAACAGTACATTTGTGCAAGTCATACTTCGACCACAATGACACTGAGTATGGGAAGTGCTAGTGCTCTTTTTCACATTTACCATCATCGTCTTACAACCCCAGAATAAATTCCCATTAGATCTACAAGCAAATGAAGCATTTTCATGTGTCTGTGAGATCTTCCATTTCCGATTTATGAAGACAAACTTAACTCTTAAACACTCTTGACACAGTCCCACACAGTGTTATTCTCACCTGTGGTTCATACTTCCATGATGAAATGGGTCGTTTGCCATCTGCAGGACTGAGTATGTACGCAGAGTACAAAGGTGCACGATGCTGACGGTGATACAAACTGGCAAAGTGGTACTGGTTTTTGTAGCGCTGGCATATTGGCTGGTATCCTGCTGCACTGATACCTGTTGGAGGAGTTCCTTTATAAAAGAAACTGTGGCACTTGGAGAAGCTGTTGCCAATCTCTCCAAAGACCACGTCACCAAAACAGGATAGGAGCAGAAACACAGCTCCTGCTGATAATTGCAGCATCTTCCTTTGAGACATCCTGCACAACAGAGCAGAAACCACCGTACCTGTGCTGGAGAAAGAGATGCTTATTAGTTCACAGAGAACACACACTTTATTCCTGATACCCTCTCAAACCCAAACTTACTACAGTCTCTTCTTCCAAGCTGAATAGCAAGATGAATAGCAAGATGTATTTATTTGCAGAGTAGCTCAAACACAGACCAGAAACCTCTTGACAGCTCTTCAGTTAAAAAGCCTCTAAGGTTGGTAGGACACTGTCAGCATCAGCCCACAAACCACCACACGAACAATGTCACAATTCATCACTCACTTCCTCACTTGCTTCAGGGATGTCACACTAGTTACCCACTTTTAAAAATGTAACAAGTAATATAATCATTTTGATAACTTTTTCAATAACTTGCAAATCAACAGAATGAAAGTTATATTCTGCATAACATTTAACTGATATACTTACTTTACTCGTCCATCCATGTCCCAACCCTCACCTATGGTCATGAGCTCTGGGTAGTGACCGAAATGTATCGCGGATACAAGCAGCCGAAATGAGTTTCCTTCGTGGGGTGGCTGGGCTCAGCCTTAGAGATAGGGTAAGGAGCTAGGACATCCGGAGGGAGTTCGGAGTAGAGCTGCTGCTCCTTCACAAAAGGGGTGAGTTGAGGTGGTTCGGGCATCTGATCAGTATCCTCCTTGGCGCCCCTTGCTGGAGATGTTTCAGGCACGTCCAACTGGTAGGAGGCCCCGGGGCAGACCCAGAACACACTGGAGGGATTACATATCTCATCTGGCCTGGGAACGCCTCGGGGTCCCCAAGGAGGAGCTGGAAGGCGTTGCTAGGGAGAGGGATGCCAGGGGTGCTTTGCTTGGCCTGCTGCCCCTGTGACCCAGCCGCGGATAAGCGGATGATGGATGTATGGATGTATGGATGTAATTTAAATTACATATATTTTCTCAGTAACTGCAACTGGTTACAGTTACCTGTATTTTGTTTACATGTAACTACAGTAGTTACACATAACTATGTAAACCCCAACACTGACCTCTATCACCACCACTGCCATCCATCTTGCCAGCAAAACAGTAGTGACTGTAGAGGCAAGTAAATACTCCCATTGTGTGCACAGGATAAATGATTGGGACATTTTATAATTGATATGGCTGTCAAGAATGTACCCGCCTCTAATTGCATATTTGATTTTTGCAGGGAACACAGAGAAGTGAGGAATCATGGTAAGTCAATATGTGTGTCAGAATGTTCAATCAATCAAATTAGTGCCTGTGAAGTGCTCATCACAACAAGTGTCCACCAAAACTGTATTAACATAATTGAAATTGCCACAAAAACATCTAAAAGGACACCAAATTGCTCTTCTAATCAAAACCCAAAAGCCACCAAATCATCATAAGGCTCATGCTAAATACAACAAAGAAACAGTACAGGAGAACACAATACCACTCCTCTCTGTTATAATATGAAGCTACAGCCAGCAGCTGGTTAGCCTAACATAAAGACTGGAAGCAGAGGGGAAACAGCCAGTGTGGCTCTGGTGACAAGGTGACAAAGTCCACCCAATAGCACCTCTAAAGCTGCCTCATAAATGTGTTTCATCAGTTTTGTTAAAAAATGTTTTCATACGAAAGCAGAAGTGTGAACGCAACAACTCATGGTTTTATGTGCGCAATCTTTTTGGCCTGCAACTTTGTGGAGGTTTGTTGTCATCATGAGGTTAACAGGCAATCAGCAAAGATGCCAGGAAGTCTCTGCCACGTTTTCACAAACAGAAATTTGTACAGATTAAAAGCTAATTATAGGCTTACATGGTAATTAATTAGCTTTAAAGAGACTGGTAGGCAGATTTTGATACCGTTGGACAGAGCCAGACTAACTGGGCTATGCTAATCTAAGCTAAGGGACTGTTTTCTACTTATCAGAGGAGGGGTTGGCTGGGGTGGAATTTTATATTGTTTTATTTTGACTCTCCAGGAAGCTACAAATATTTTTCCTTGAGCCTCCCTGAGTGACTGGCAGAAAATGCATGACCTCCCTAAGCCAAAATAAAATATAAGACAAGACATAACACCCTCACAAGTGCTTAAAAAATTATTTGACGTGTCTCCCCCTTTTTGCACGACTTTTTGCAAATTATTTTGGGGACGATGCACAACTGAAACATCAGCTGACATGATAAGTCATTTAAACTGGGTCCTGCTTGAGGCCCTCCTTGTCTAGAAAAGGGTCCTTGTGTCAAAGTTGAGATTCAAGAACTGATTTTTTCTCAGTTTTTTGCTTAAATGTAACATATTCCTGAATGTATTTATCTAAATTACACAGCCAACCTGGAACCACTTAGTTTTCCAGCACAGAAAAACTTTACATTGCACAGACAGAGGGATAAACCGACAAGGAGGAACAGGTGCCTATTCATTTGCTCTGCTTCGGGCTCCCCAACAGGTTGATCCAGCCATACAAGGTAGGGTAGTTGTTAAGGTACACGTGTAATAATTAACTAATTAAAAAAACAACCAGACAAAGACACACTCAGCACTCCAGGTGGCACCAGGGGGACATTTGCCTAGGATGCCGAATGTGCTAGGTCCTGCACTGCGTTGTGCTGTTCACTTTCTGCATGAACAAAATGTGAAATGTGCAACCATTGTTTGGAGGTGTTTGCATTTGAGTGAACAAACATAGTGTTTATTTACAATTAAATAAACACATTCTTTTTCTTAAGAAGGCTCTCATCTTCACCATTTCCATTTTGTTTTATTAGTAAAATCATGTTACAAGATGACACTGACAAGAGGGGAAAACTATTTATTTTACAAAACTCTAATTATAAAAAAAATGTTTTCAGCAACATATCTGTGTCCTGATTAATCACACACTCATTTAGGAATTAAACATGAAAAGATGTGCTGTACATGGTGATTACTGAGCGCACACCCATAGCAGTTAATATTTGATTTCAAGAAGGAACTTAAGCTTTTCACCTTCGCTACTGACACTGCCCATGAAACAGACTGATGGGCATGGCCAGCCTTTGTGTCAGGATGCCCTCCAGTGTCTCTAAAGACATCCGCCTCACATCATAACCCCTCACCGAGGCCTTCGCCTTGACATCAACCGGCACAATCTCCTCTCCACTGTTGCGGTCATTTCTTCCCACTGCAGCATATGTGGGGAAAAAGGGCTTCACAGACTCAGGGAGGTCAGATCTGTAGGATGGGCAGCAGTAGGCAGACCACATGTACTCGGGAACAGACACCCTATTATTGATCCAATGGTGTTCAGACTCATAAGGCATGGCTCCGGTGATCACATACATAGACCCGTTGCAGAAGGCCTTGAATCTTCTCAACACGTCATTCTCCAGATTGTTCCAGGGGCCTGAGTTGGAGCCTTTCTGCTGAGGGACAATGTTTGTCAGGGTGAAGGTGGCCTCTCGGTCCTCTTTTGTCTTCTGGTGTAAGCTGGGGTTGAGATGGCCTTTGGTGAACGTGGAGTTCTTGTAGTCGTCGATCACCGCCTGGCTCTCAATCACGTTCTGGTCCACGGGGTATTGGAACTGTTGCATCTCTGGGCTGGCACGGGAAAACGCCAACTTGACGACAAAGACAGAGAAGGACATGTCACCGTTTAGAAGCTACAAATGAGTGTTTTGCTGCTTATTGATCCCTTAATACTGCTTGAGTTGAACAGGAATGTGAGACTGTGCACTTGGGTGTGACTTATTCATTAAGTCTAAAAAAGAAAAATGGAAATGGAACTAATGAAATTTCCGCCTCCCTTTTCCTAGTTATCTGACCATAGGAAAAAAAATGTATGACAGCATTTTTGTATTTGCACTTTGAGATAGGCTGCTTCTACTTTAGGGTAATCATAAAAACTTTATTTTAGGCTGAAGCAGAGTAGTTATACACACCTCACACAGATGCAAGACTATTAGAAAACAGTGTGAATGTTACTCAGACAGCGTGTCAGTTTACACTTGTTACATTCTGTCTTTTCAAAGGTTTCACAAGAAACTGACGCTATCTACTCTTAACATGAAGTCTTTTTCAAAATAAACTTACAACATAGGCAAAATTCTTCATTTTTCAATTGATTTTCTTAAATTTAGTCTTTTTAACAAAAGCATGTGGTTAGGTTAAGAAAAAAACATGTCATAGTTTGGCCTAAATTCACATGGGGACCAAACAGCGGGCTCCCGTAGAAGTGTGGAGTTTGTTTGACCCATCCACCTCGCTCTTTAGTTGCCATTACAAACTGCTACCACTGACTGACAGTGGTAATTGACGACTTGCTGCTGCTAAATCTGATGTGCCTGGTGCATATCATACGGCTGCGAAAGGTGCCTCTGTGAAATGGTCTCTAACGCTGGAATTACTGATAAAGCGACACCTTCTGTCACATGATCGTCTCTTATTGCCTTAAAACATAAACACAAATTTAGTTACTTAGACAAACTCTACAGTAATTCACTGAACAAAGGAAATGATGCTCTGTTGTAGAAAAACCATAACCAGAAACAAGCTTTTCTTTACTCTGCCATTATTGGAGCTATTTTTTCCTTCTAATCTATATAATCAGTGGGCACTAGGGGCGTAAACACAGACAGTGCAGGCGGTGTGCTTGCACTGGGGTCTGTGAGGTGCAGGGGACCTTAGAGAGAGTGAGCCCCCAGTGACTTGTTGGGCAGAGAATGGGCCCTTATGAGAGAGACTGTCACCTTGGAAACATGCCTATGTTAAAAGATGAACTCTGAAAATGGTGCTTTTGCTGAATATGGCCTCGAAAAAGGCAAACCCATCATCCCTCTTGTTTTTTTTGTTTGTTTTTGGTAAAATAGTCAGTAGCATCTATAAAAAATCATATGCTTATTTTACATAAACTATAAATATACTATTAAAATTATTAAATTAAATGAATAATTTCTTATTTTCTTTAGAAATGTGATATACAGATATGAAATCATGATTGCTCTAAAATGTGTGTTGACATTGTCCAGTGTCATGCCTCTGTTTGATAATGTGACCAGATGATACGTGCATAATAGCGTGCACTGGGGCCCATCGTAACTACATTACGCCACTGGTGTACGCTCGGTTTATTGGGTACATCTATTTAAAACTAATGCAGCGTACCACACAGCAGCCCAGCAATAAATCATTCTTTCATCAAGGCTGTAACAATAAAGTTAAAACTTTTTTTCACAAGGTGTTTATTACACTTTAGGATAATTTTAGATGATGTCGTTTGTGGTGCTGTTGACCTGTGTTGCATTATACAGAGGTGTGTTTCTGATATTTAACCCACTCCCATTGATATAAATGGGTTGGACAAAATAATACTAAATATAATATAATAAACCGGCAACTGAGTGTATAGTCTGAGCATATCTTAACACATTATATCAAACACAGTAATGCTCAATAGACTCCAGCTTTAAAGATAGTGGTCTCTCTCTTAGATACCACACACTGTTTTACTTACCTGTGGTTCATACATCCAAGTCTTTCTGGGTCGTTTGCCATCTGCAGGGCTGAGTATGTACGCAGAGTACAATGGTACACGCTCTGCAGGGCTGAGTATGTACGCAGAGTACAATGGTACACGCTGTTGACGGTGATACAAACTGGCAAAGTGGTACTGGTTTTTGTAGCGCTGGCATATTGGCTGGTATCCTGCTGCATTGATGCCCCTCGGTGGAGTTCTATTATAGAAGAAGTCGAGGCACTGAGAGAAGTCGTCGCTGATCTCCCCAAGGACCAGGCCACCAAACCAGGGGAGGAGAAGAAGCAGGGCTCCTGTGGATGTTTGCAGCATCTTCCTTTGAGGCATCTTGCACAAAAGGGCAGCAGGTCGTTTGTTGACAGACTTCCTCTCAGACAAAGCTCCAGAGTTAGATAAAACCGATATTTCCTTTGTGTCCATTCAGTGTCACTGAGGTTTCCTCTTATATACCCTGACAGCTGGAACCCTGTGGGTGAGAGTAAGCCACCCCCCAACCCTATCAAACTTCCCCTGTTAACAGGCAGTCAGGCTGCCTTCTGGGAAACAATGGGTCTGCATATCCTTTTTTCATTAGTCAGCTGAGGTGGAGGCCATTTTGTTTCAAGTCGTCAGTCACATGTTAGTAAGGTGGGGAAAGAGAAGATGTGCTCTAAAACTTGAGCTAAACATCAACACTGACCTTATTTGATTTTGATTAGAATATCTCATATCTACCATCCTACATGCTATTTAAATGCTGCAGGAACTGACAGTGCAGTTTCTGCTTGCTCACTGTTGTAGATGTTGTTGTTGTCTCGCAGACATCCCCTCCAGGACCAGATTTTTATAGCTGCAGGGACTACAGGCCTCTTGAGGTGCTGCAGCATTTCCCTGCAGAGCACCTGTCCCCAGCTTTCTCACATTTTGTCTAAAATAATGAAACATCTTGAAGTGTGGAAAAGCCACGACTACCTTGCATGATGCAGAGCTCCGTATGGATCGCAGTGAGATGCTTGTGATGCCAACACATACTTTTATTCTTGCATTTATACATCCCAAACTACCTCTGGGAGTTGTTTTAATGCATCCTCGGATGTTTACTGGCAATAACCTGCTGATTGATATCATCTCACCAACACACTCCACTGAGCAAGTCAGCAAGTTTCGTTTTCTGTCTCCAGTTTCTGTGTGGTCTTGTGTTTCTACTGTCATCAAAACTTCCCTCATTGAACCAGAAATATTTTCCGGAACGGAAACGCTCCATATAGTACTTCCATTATTTCTTAACTTACTTTACCAAAAGTCTGTACTGTCTTTATTTTGTTATGTGCTTTATCTGTTTGTAGGAAAATCCCCAGTTTCAGTCATTCTGCTCCAATTTGCCCAAAAATTATATTTTTATTGTATTAAGAAATTGTAGAAATGATGTAAAAATGGGGGAAACCAGAGTGATGTACACTGCAAACAGGGCTGCCAATAGGGTGGAGGCATGCAGGCCAGCAATAATCATGGTTATCCTAAAAAAAAAAAAAAAGCGATATTGATGACCACATTTTATTCAAATATTGAAATTATTCAAAATATTCACCATTATTTATTTAAAAAAACAAATAAATATTGTACTTATTGCTGCTCTAGTAAAATGTAGCCAATTTTGATCAGGAAATCTCCTCAAAACTCCTGAGTCAGGTTTTTTTTTGTACACAACTATTGCCAAAAATTGCAATAGCTGCAGGTGGGGCATGAAATTTTTTTTTGATCTTAACTAGGAGAAAGAGCACCATCGTGAGTATGAGTATGTAAATACATGGATATGAGTAAAGCAGATTTTGGGAGAGCTTTTTCACTGGACCATTTCAGACATTGCTGTGGGTGAGTCTGACTACAAATAAAAGCCCAGAAGTAGATTTGGGACCAGGATGTACATAGGGGTGGAGTGAAACTATACCGAAAGTACTGATACTACGATTTTATGTCTTATTTTATGTATGGATAAGAGTGTGAAAAGGAATAATACAAAAAAGTTTTTATGTCATGTCAGATCATACTCTGGGCTCATGAACACACTTTTTTTTGTCATTTTCAGATTAAATATTCACTCGAAAGGAAGACACAGGAAGAACACATCCCCTTCCCCACTGAAAAATGATATATTTATTTCCATTTGTGATTTGTAAAGGTTCTCTTACGGCTAGAAATCAGAAACGTTGCTCCTTTTAATACACCCTGCCAGGACGAACGGTGATTTCCTGGACACACACATTTATAAATTCATCGCTGTAATATTACTTGGATTGGTTGAGATTTAACAATTTAAACTGTTAAACTTTCTTCTGTAGATGTTAATCAGATTATCTAACAGTATATGTGACAATTCATGGACATATCCACATATTCTCAGTATAATTCTAGCTGAACTTGAATTATTCGCTCAACCTACACTGCATAGGACAAGTGAGTAGCTCAAGTTCAACTCAATTATACTGTATAGTTAAACATTTGAAGACAAAGCAAACCAGCTGAATCAACTAATAAACTGTTGAAATGTTACAACTACTGCAGGTGGACTATCCAAATAAAGTTTTACCAATTCATAGCATAAAACGTTGCCTTGGTGTTTAAGTTGTGATTAATACCTTAACATCTGGTCGTATTTCTTGCCAGAGGAGAAACTCCAGGGACAAACTGAGCTCTGTATGAATATTTAATTTGATCTTTGAGATGTGGCAGGTTTATAGAGGCCATCTAGTGAGCACTCAGGGACATGACACTTGGCAGCAGGCAGACATGGACACAAATGCTGTGGCCTAATGGTAAGGTCAGTGAAACTAGTTGAACTGTGAGTAATAATATTTACTGTCACTGGTGATGAGTTGTAACCTGTAGATGGCCTGGAATTACCATAGTTTCAGTTTCCACACACAGGAGAACTGCTGACAACACGGAAAGCACATGAGATCAGATGTTTGACTGTTTATCATAACACAGACTTTAGCTACCTGTTTGATAGTGATAGGAAAAATAAACCCTTCAAACAAAGACAGGATTGACGTCTGCATGTAGAAAACACTTTTATGACCCCTGGTGCACAAAAAAGCTGCCTGTTAGATAACTATCTCTTTTTATATTATCTTGCTTGCAAGAGAAAATGGAGTACGACAGAAATTCTAATAAAAGACCCTCCCTCAGATGCAGCAAAAAAAAAAAAAAAAAAAAAAAAAGACAATACTTCTAACCACTCCCAATAATAGTCATACATCCCTCCCCTTGCTGACTTACTCTGTGTCAGCTTGTTTCTCTTCTTCTTTGTTTTGTGTTGACTGACTCAGCGGCTGTAGGGTGTGTTGGCTCATTTACCTGTTGAAATAAAGTTGTACACTACAGCTTCACTCTGAAGCACAAGTAATGAGTGAGTTGGGTCAGCTAGAGAACAGTTAGCTGCACCGCAGTAAGTAGTTATGAGTAAATATTTAACTATTTACACTTATAATATCTGTGTAAAGAACTAGCTTGTGCAACCTGTTTTAAGTTAATGATGCCTGAGCGACCATTTCGCAGCAGCTATTGCAACCGGCTTTTGAATTTGAACCCTGTTTTCCACAGTTTTAAATACTGTAGGGATTTAAAACATATAGGGAGAAAAAAAATTAATCATGTGCTCATACATGAGTACAGAGGCTGGACAGCCAGTGCAAGCCAATCTAAGCTGTTAAACAGTTTGTCAAACAATTGTCTTTACTCTCAGAGAGAAAACAGGTATAACCCCATTTACAAAAAAGTTGGGACGCTAGGTAAAATGGTAATAAAAACAGAATGCAATGATTTGTAAATCTTCTTTGACCTTTATTTAATTGAAACTGTTAATTAAATAATGTTTGACACATTAGTACACAGATTAATTGTCAATATTAGAGACCCAACTTTTTTTAAACGTCTTGAAGGCATCAAATCCATAATGAGTGTAGATTTACATAAAACAACAAAATGTGTTAGTTTGAGGAGTAAAAATCTCGTCTTTGGACTGTATCTAATTGAATATAGATCAAAAGGGATTTACAACTCATTGCATTCTGTTTTTATTTATGTTTTACACAGTGTCCCAACTTTTTTGGAATAAAGTCATACAGTCAGAATATGTGTCCATCCCTCGATTTCCTGCGATTCAAAAGAATCAAAAGTGTTTTTCATAACAATTAATCCAAGTTATAACTGCTGTTTTAACAGGATAAAGTGGTGTTGTGTCTGTAGGCCAGGTGCCATGAAACAAGTATTGCAACATGACACATAATTAATGTGTTTCTGAAGCCTGATTTTTATACATGTAATATTCATACTGGTTCAAATAAACAATTAGCTAGTATTTCCCATCTTTGCTGAGCAACAGTTTTGTGTAAATGGAATTAAAGCCTGTCCCACACCCTCCAGAGTCCCTGTGTCCTCATATGAGAACATCACATTTTGGGTTTACTTGACCTTATATTTTATTCTGTTTAATTTAGGCCTGTTGTCCTCGTGCGTGGACACTTTTTGTCCCATCTAGTGGCCCTGGCAGAGTGTTAAAAAGACGATCAATCTTGACTATCTAGAGGAAGCAAAAGTCGTAACAAGATTTCCATTGGTGAACGGAAGGATAATTTGCACAATGTAGTAATCCATGTAAAAACAAGATGGCAGCCATCTCTGCCAAGTCAGTCTGCAGCCAATCCTGACACAAAAGTAGACAAGGTCCCAAACCTGATCACATTTTATGGTTGAAACTTATTTATTTATGATTAATAATGTTTGTAGTTTGATATGACAACAAATTTGACCAATTTTAGTAAGAGCAACAAGATAAGACGCTGTTTATTAGGAGTACTTGTCTGAGGACATTGGGACTTTATTATCGACTCGTTTGAGGACACTGGGACTGTTTTTTTTTATTGTTGTCAATGTTTTGTTTTTATACTTACCAGGTCCCACTGATCCCAAATAGCTGGGAAGTTCAGGTCTCAGGAGGATATAGATGCCTGTCCCAAATATAAGCCCGTTGAGTTCAGTGATTTACGCAAATAATAGCTCGGGCTCCTATTTGAAGTTTTAAGGTAGATTAACCCTTAAAAACCTGAGCAAATTGACCTGAGTCAAGAACATAAGAAAAAGGCAATGAGCAACTTTACAAGAAATTATCCAAGAATTAGCAAGAAATTAGGGAAAGTTACAGAAAAAAATATTGAAAAATATATATATTTTTAAAAAGTAAAAACAAAAACAAAAACTCGTACTCGTACTCGTACTCGTCCTCCGCTTATCCGGGTCCGGGTCGCGGGGGCAGCAGCCTCAGCAAAGAAGCCCAGACAGTCCTCTCCCCAGCCACTTCCGTCAGCTCTTCCGCGGGAACCCCGAGGCGTTCCCAGGCCAGCCGGGTGATGTAGTCCCTCCAGCCAAACAAACAAGGAAATGGCCTGAAAAGATACTAAATTTATGTTTATATATATATATATATATATATATATATATATAGAGAGAGAGAGAGAGAGAGAGAGAGGAAGAGTTTTTTCTCTTATATAATCAAAATATATATCATTATAATATTATTAAGAACATTTTTCAAGCATTTTTTTAGATCATTTTCTAATAATCCCCCCACCCTGTCTTTTTTGTCCTTGTAGCGTTTTGCACATTTTTTTTTAAAGAAATCAAACAAATTAATTTTCTCAGGTTTCAAAGGTTGAAATTCTTGTGAAAGGTGTTTGAATGCAGCACGAGATAACTAATGTATATCCAGCTTTGAAAGGGTTAATGAATAGCACTAAATATGATTTGAGGTGAACTCTCCCTTTAATGTATTGTTAGGCCTACATAAAGCAGCAGTAAACAACTTTATTCATAAAATCCATTATAAAGTCCTTACGCAGGCTGACTTTTATTTCCTCAGTAATCAAATATGAGATAATATCATTACCATAACTTTGTAACGTTTGAGAGTTTCTTCTCTGACGCTCCCACTTTGTAATAAAAGTAGTTTGACTCGGGGCTAATAGAGCCCGTACGCCCTGTAATGGAGCAGCTCCCTGAGCGCTGAGCCTGTCGCTGCACGCCTCCAGTCTCTTCCGTGAAAACATCTGCTCTGCTGTCAGCCTCAGACCACTCCCTCTGACAGTGTGAAGGACGGAGCAGACTACTCTTCACTGTGTTGCCATTAGACGTTTCTCAAAGGACTATGTTCGCAGCAGAGAATGGCGGACGCCAACGCGATTGAGGAGCTTCAGTCGGAGCTCACCTGCCCGGTGTGTCTGGAGCTGTTCCGTGACCCGGTGATCCTCGAGTGCGGACACCACTTCTGCCAGGTGTGCATCATCCAGTGCTGGGAAGCCAAGGCGGACGAGTTGTCGAGTTGCCCAAAGTGTCGAAAGTCGTGCGGCCGCAAACTGCGACCCAACTCGCTTCTGTGCAACGTCGTGGACAGTGTGCGCAGAGCCCGGGCCATGGACACAGCCGCGGGGACAAGCGGGTGGTACCCGGAAGGTCCGCTGGAGGAGCCGGAGGAGCGGGAGCCCGGGTCCAGCATGAGCAGCGTGGCCTCGTCCATCGGGCTCTGGCCGCGCCTGTGGATGGATATGTGCGAGGAGCATGAGGAGAAGCTGAAGCTGTACTGTGAGGACGACCAGCTGCCCATCTGCCTGGTGTGCGGCATGTCCCGGGACCACAAGACCCATAATGTCATCCCCATTAACGAGGCCTTTGAGAACTACAGGGTACTGTCTTATTGGCCGGTTCCTTTAATTAAGATAAACCTTCTTAAGCCTTATGTCTGGCAAAATATCACAATTACACAGACCTCATTGTGAGATAAAGCACTTGGTGATGGCTACTTTTACATCATTATGTAATCAGTGTCATTGTGGATATCTAAACTTAGTATCAAAGTTATAGGGAGTGCCATTCTCTTTCATGTCAACGTGACACTCCTCCCCTTTGTTCTTGGAGAGAGCTCAAGTTTGAGAAACATTCCTAAATGTCAAATCAATACTAGTCTATTTATGGAACTAGAACAGTGACAGTAAGTTTTGGCATTGAAATAAAAGTTGACATTGAAAGGGAAGCATTGTCGCTGAAACATAATCCAAACTAGCCATTAAAGTGTTTTTTATACATATTTTTCAATGACAGTCTTTTGATCTTCTTTTTAATGTAAGTGAGCACGGTCCACAGTTTTTTTTCTGAGTTTAAGTGAAACTCAGAAAAAAACTTTTGCAAAAAAACTGTCATCATAAAAAAAACTCTCACACTAAAAAAAAAGTGACACGAAGAAGACTGCCATTGAAAAACACACCAGAATGCAAAAATAAAACCAGAAAAAAATATTTTAGTGCCTCTGTTTAATTTTTTTCTTTTTTTTTTAGTATTTTTCAGTGTTACCTTTTACAATGTCATATTTTGTTTTCAATGCCAAATCTTGTCTTTGTTGTAACTCCCTTGGGGACCTACCCGGTTATATAGGGGTTAAATAAAGTAAATAAATTAGGATTTAGTTTAAAAAATGCACAAAATTGCCGTTACACTAGCAAACAGGAATTTCACAGAGGAAGTGGCAGTTGTTTTTAAAAGGCAGACACCCTGCTGGCCCCTGGCAGCCTCTGGATATTTTGTGTTTTACAGGAATTCAGCAGAACAGTGTGAGCTCTTATGACTCCCCCTGCACTTTTAACCCCCGAGGCTGACCATCACCAGTTTGTCTGGAGACTCTCCGAGAGCCCTCTCATGTTTTACAGGCGTTGAATTTTCCATTTTGTTTGAGTTTGTTTGTGGGTCAGAGCGGTCAGTTGAGGAAAGGCATCGTATGACTCCCATTAGAGACGATGTTGTTTTTCAAAGCAGAGGCACCAATCAAATGAACTTTAGGTAAAATTTCATTTAGCGACACCACTTCTTGACGACGTTTAGCATGTGATTTGTCTATTTCTACTGCAGGATAAGCTGTCCGTCGCTCTGGATCGGGTTCAGCTGCAGACAGAGGAGGCCACGCTCTTCCAGAGGCAGACCAATGAAAAGATCCTCCTCATTAAGGTACTGAGAGATGTGTGTTTGTGTTTGTGTGTGAAGCATTGTGAAACACAGGAAATCTCCAGGAACCAGAAATTCTGGTCGCTATGCAACATCCACCTGCATTCCTCCACCTTTACCTGTCAGACAGACGGATGACTCGTCCTAGTTATGACTGGTGGTGACACAACAGGCTGTTACTCAGTGCTGTTGGTGTGAACGTGATGGATCTCACAGTGTGCGCATACAGAGGGTTCTTCCTGAAATTTAACAAGTGGTTATAAACATTCATGCACGTCATGTCATGTTTGCCTTTCTCACAATCTCTTCTTTCACAGGCGGCATAGACACTCACACACACACACAATAACTATGTCACACACCCTCACAGACAGCGATAACAGCTGGCTGAATTGAAGCTGGTTTACTTTTTCCGCCACAGCAGTACTCACCTCATAATGAGGTCTCTCTGTTTATATGGGTGTCACACAGAGATATGAGCGTAGCCTGTTTACTGAGTTGGAGCGTTTCTGCTGTGGCAGATAACTACACATATCTCCGCTCTGTGTTACTACACACTGTTTCTGTTCTGCCTCTCTGTGTGAGCGTGTCAGCATGTATGTTTTCCTGCGTGTCTCGCTGCCTTGCTGTTTCTGTTTGACCCAGTTTATGTGCACATGCACAGATTTTCACTTCTCCGTTTCTCTGTCGGTTTGACAGGATGTGGGTCATCAAGTTTGAGAGGAAGTGTGAGAATCCGTCTTTTCATGCAAATTTCTCTTCCTGTGCGTGTTTGCGTGTCTGTAAGTGCCTGTTACATCGCCTGCCTCCCTGTCTGTCTGCATCTGTTACCTGTTTTAAGAATGAATTAAGTATTTCTTTCCTTTACTTAACTAAAACCGCCTATAAAACAGTGTAAAAAACACCCACTCTGTTACATTGACAGTATTACTTAAAGGGGAACTCCACCAACACATCAAAGTCTGTTTGCAGCTCTTGGTTAATATTTCAGCATGTGTGATAAAAGATGTACTTTTTTTTTTTTTTTTTTTTGGGGCTCCAGAAGGAGCACAGTTTGATAAATGTCCCCAAGAAGACTAGAAGTTTGAACATTTAAAAAAAAAATACTGAGTTGTGGAGTTAGACAGAAGTGAGATTACCAGACCCCTGTAGCTCACTTCTCATCTGAGCCTAGCTCCATTAGCCACTAGCATAACACTCTTGAATCTGTCACTGAACTAGTAGTAGTTAGGTTGCACTGTGGCTTTTGCATCAGTTTTTGACAACATCTTTGGTTGTGCTGCGTCCATTTTAATACTTTTTTAAGGAAGGAAAAAAAACTGCCAATCATGAGTTGGACAGTGTTACAGGATTGCAATGCTCAATCAGTTGAGTACTCTTATAAGTAAATGTACATGACTATTAAGCAGAAGATGAACTCAAAATATCAAAGTAAAAGTACTCAACACTGAAAAATAGCCCCAGTGAGTTCAATATTTAGATTAAATTAAATTAAATTTAATTTAATTTAAATTTATTTAATTTAATTTTATTTTATTTTATTTAATTATTAATACTAATACATATGTATTTTACTGTTATGGTTTGTTGAAGTGGAGATAATTTTAACAAATTCATTTTTTTTTTGTTTAACCTGCAAAAATCCATCATATTTATAGGATCATAATGTGTTTTATAGGTTAAAGCTTACTGTAATTTGTAAAGTAACTAGTAACTAAAGCTGTTAGATAAGCTGTTAAATGTAGTGTGGTAAAAAATAAATAAATAAATGTTGTGGTTGAGAAGTATAAGGAGTCATCAATTGGAAATATTTCAGTAAAGTACTTGAGTACATGTACTTCACATTCTGCCACTGATTATATGCACATAGGGCCTACATATATTATTTGTTCAGCCTAGTGGTGTTACAAATTCAATTCAATTTTGTTCAATAGAAATGTATTTATCCTGAAGGACACTCTTGTGCCGGAGAATGCAACACTAAGTACAGTAACCACAGTTAAACGTTCACAGCCAGTAACAACCAGAACAACCAGTGGGCTCCCTGCATCAGGGTCACTCACTGGGCCCAGTTTTAGAACAACAGAGTATTAAATGTCTGTCGAATTGTACAAATATACAAGATAAGAAGTGTTTTCAAGGGGCAAAAGCAAAACCAGTGCCCAATAATGTAACAATAGGAGTAAGATAAGGACAAGAGTTACTAAAAATGAAATAAAATGGTGGACAAAGCAGACTGTGCCTGTTAATTAATGTTATTTTGAATATGATCTAACGATAAGAAGTAGTGTTGCACATGACTGAGAAAATGATATTGCACTACCCGTCTAAATCTGTCTAAATGTACAAAACAAAAATAAAACACTGGGTATTTCTTAACATGAAAACAGAAAATAAAAACCCAAGAAGAACATGTAGGTTTGGTGTCAGTCCCTCAAAGTCAAACAACAAGGCTTAGTCCTACATATTTTACCTGTTTGCACTATAATTACAACATTCTTCATTTTTCTGTTTTCCAGAAGTGCAACATATTTGAAAGTTTCACTCAAACAGAACAGCCTGTATGATTCAGTGAAGATTTGGCCTGTAAAATAATAAGAGTAGAGGAGTTTCTTCTTTAATGTTCTTGGTCCAAAAGTAAGATTATTTTGGCCTAGTCTGACACATCATAAAATCTCATCCATGTTTATGCTGATGGGGGTTGTTCCTGTGTTTCAGGAGCAAGCAGGAGATCTGGAGGAGATGGTCACTTCAGAGTTTGGTCGTCTGAGAGAGTTCCTACTGGAGGAGGAGGAGCGCATTAAGGAGAAACTGCAGAAGCAGAAAGAGGAGAAGCTCAACCAGCTGGAGGAGGCGCTCATTCAGACCACCGAGCAAATCAGCCAGCTGGAAAGTACGGCCGACGAGCTTCGCCTCAAACTGAGAGAGGACGAAAACCCAGAGCAGCTCAAGGTAAGAGAGAGGACTGAGGAGGAATGAATGATGCTCATTGTACAGCACATTTCTGTATCTAATTTGACTGTGGGAAAAATCAGCTGCATGAAAAAAACAGAGCTGACAAATACAAAAGATTACTGTTATACTGTAGAAGTGCAGCGTCAGAGATATTATCTGCATGCTACAGCAGAGACTAAAGTGTGTTGTAACCATAGGTTTGTTTTGATCTGCTCTGTTTCAGGGAATCAAAGATTTCATCGGAGGGTGAGTATCATCTCGGTCATTTCACAGCACGGATTTCTTATTAAGTTAGTCATTCATTTCTAGGTTATCTCCGTCTTCGTCTTTACGTGACTGTTGTCCCAAATCAAATGTCAAAAGTCACAAGGTGATGGCGTATTGTTTTGCTGAAACCGGATGTAGGGGCATGGTTGTGGTTTATTGTGCCATCTTTGTCATATAGTCATACCAACTGCTGGACACGAGGAAGCAGAAAGTCAAAACAACTTCAGACTCAAGTCACAAATTTGATGACTTAAAGGGATAGTGCACCCAAAAATGAAAATTCAGCCATTATCTACTCACCCATATGCCGAGGGAGGCTCTGGTGAACTTTTAGAGTCCTCACATCACTTGAGGAGATCCGAGGGGGGAGTGGGTAGCAGCACAACTGCACACGTGTGAGACCAGCGAAAGCACGTGAACGCGCATGAAGGCGGTGCCCATGTGTCATGGTCTCGCGCAAGCGCACACACGTCAGCGCAGTGTACAGAGAGGCAGAAAGAGCTACAGGGTACAGTGAGGCTAAAAACAGAGTTTAAATGACGTTTTTCCAAACAACTTTTTATGTCGGGGCTTCAGGACACTTGGATCACTACGGACGAGCAGTATGGAGATAATTTGTGGTTTCAATTTTGTGTTCTTGGACGTTTTAATTTGGGGCGCCGTCAGCCATTAGGTCTGCAGTTGTGCTGCTACCCACTCTCCCCTCGGATCTCCGCAAGTGTTGTGAGGACTCTGAAACTTCACCAGAGCCTCCCTCGGCATATGGGTGAGTAGATAATGGCTGAATTTTCATTTTTGGGTGCACTATCCCTTTAAGACTCGATTTGACAAAATCAAAAAAGACTAGACACTTGATTTGGACTTGAAAACCAATGACACGTGACTTGAACTTGAGCCTTTTGACTTGAAAATATTTGATACCTTTCCCAAGGCCCCCCAAGAAAATATATTATTTAAAAACAGTGCCACAAATCAGTTAAGTCACTGAGCACGTACCAAGACATTTATGATGATGTTAATAGCAATCAGAGGTGTGGACCTGAGTCATGTAACTTGAACTCAAGTCAGACACGAGTCATAAATTTGATGACTTTAGACTCGACTTGACAAAATCAAAGAATTGCAACAGTGCTTGGACTTTACCACCAGTGACTCAAGACTTCACTTGGACTTGAGCCTGTTAACTCGAAAATACTTGATATTGAGCCCTGAGCCAAAGATTAAAAAGTGAGCCATGAATCATTTCGTTTCCCTTCATTTCCTGCGTCAGCTAACATTAACGCAATTCATTCCCAGCAAGTCGACACTTAGGCTGAATCTAGATGTCTGGACTTCACCACACTTGCAGACTCGCAGACTTTGTAGGCGTGTTCCTGGGAAGTGCTTAGGGCTGTCCAAATCCACAATTCCTCCAGTCCACAAGGGGCCTAAAGCGGACTTTCTGCAGACTTCCAGAGAGTCTGCTTGGGATGCAGACTTCACTGATTTAATTGCAAACAATTCATTGCAATACGGACTTGACGTGGTAGGTTTTTTTTCCAATAGCGGACTAAAAAATCAAAACTCATGTATATGTAAAATAATTACTGTAGTGTAGTGTAATGCCAAATATAACTCGTCACAGTATGTACGACTGAAATCCACGAGGGCTCAGTCCGCTAGTCCAGAGGGTGGACATTTGGATTCAGCCTTATTTCCCCAGATTCACAGTATTTGAACCAGTCAAACAGCATGAGCTTACATGTGACTTGCAAAACAATGACTTGGTCCACCTCTGGGAAAAAGGATTTGTTAGTGTCTTGTTTATATCTCATAAATACGTGGCTGAGCTAAGAATGTAAATGTAGTCAAAGTGAGGTACATCAGGGGTTCTCAACCTTTTTTTACTGCAGGCCCACTTCTGGTTGTTGAAACATTTCCAAGGACCATCTTCCCAGTTGTGACAAAAAAGGAGAAAAAATCATCTGGGCTGTAAAACGTGTGTCACGCCACAGTCAGCTGTTGATGTTGTGATGAGTTTCTGTTTTGCCTGCAGCCTTCCCTTTTTCTTAAGACATATTTCTTTAGCTTCCTGACACATCTTGAGTGCTTTAAGTGTGTCTGAAGCTTTGATGGTTTTAGCGCCTCATTTTGACAGGATTTCACCCCATTCAACACACTTTCAGTCACTGCCCGCCATTATGAATCCACATGTAGCACCTTTAGGGTCATGTTTAATCACCAAATGCTTCAGAGCTTTTACTGGCACATGGTTTTCTCACACATCACTTTTTGTTTTCAAAAGCGGATCCATTATGCGTCACTGCATTAGAGGCAATGGTGGCAGAACATGTTTGTCTGTATGTGATGATGTGTTGTGATTGGTGTGGTGATGATAAAAGGGAACTGGTCATTAAAGTTAGGCATTTTAATTTGACGTTTTTTATTTATCTGATGTCTTGAGTATATTAACATTAGCTTTGTATATGACCCACAAAAATATAATATATTTAATCTAACAAATTGGCAGTATCCTCCGGGGCCCACTACATGGCACTTCAAGGCTCACTTTAGGGCCCACTGGGAGAATCGCTGCTTTTAATGGCTTAAAGGTCCAGTGTGTAATATTTAGGGAGATAAGTATGTTTTCTTTAATGTATAATCACCTGAAAATAAGAATCATTGCATTGTCCTTACCTTGGAATGAGCCGTTTATATGTACATAAAGAGTTGGTCCTCGTCTACACAGATCACCATGTTCACCGCCATGTTTCTACAGTAGCCCAGAACATTGGCTCTCGATAGGGCCATTCAAGTTTTCATGTCAGCCACCATAGTTAGAAGCCCCTCTGTGGTGAGCAGTGTCGCAAAGACAACCTGAACCGGTTTTATCAAGTGTTTTTACCGGTTTAAATCACCGGGTCTGTTTGTTTTGGAAAGGAGGAGACCTCTACAGATAATTGGGCTCCTGGTTGGAACCTCCTGAACAATGAACTTTATTTCAGCTGGTTTCAATCTGAAATTCTTGCTGCTAGATGCTACTAAATCCCCCAAAATCTTCACACTGCACCTTTTAATCTTCCTTTTTTTCCTAAGTAAAACAAAATAAAAGTGCTTAAACATATTAACAAGAAACCTCAGCACTTGACAGTTGAAGGACTATGGGCAGATATAGACATTACATTTCTTGTAAGGTGTATCCATTAAAGCAGCCAAAAATAATGTTGCTCTTTAGCGAAGAGCCTTTCCTTCCTTCTTATGCTGCCTTTTGCTTTGAATTATTTCATTTCTCATGATCTCTCTCCGTTTCTGTCCGTCAGGGCTGAGAGCTTGTTTGAGCGCCCCCCAGAGGTGAGTGTGGATCTGCAATCAGGAGAGTTCCTGGGACCTCTGCAGTACAGGACATGGAGGAAAATGAGCTCAATTTTCCAGCCAGGTATGTAGACTTACACACACACACACACACACACACACACACATACACACACACACACACCATGTTGATGTGCTTCAACAGCAATTGAAATTAAGGCAGCAGAGGCTAAAAAAATACCAGATCCCATTGCAACACTGTTTCTGTCAAAAATATGCAGTCTCAAGGCCAGTGAAAATTTTGTTGACAAAAGCTATGACTAAATATGTTTGTCAATGACCTTTTTTTCCGTGACTAAGACAAGACTCTGACAGGACAGAACTAACTGTGACTATATCAACATGCAATATTGTTTTAAAAAAAAGAGGAGACTAAAATATAGTTAAAAAAAAAAATCTTTACTATAGTCTCTCTTTATTTTATCAACAAAAAAGAGAAGACAAAACAGTTTTTTCATGCCCCCATGCTGGTGACAGCCGTGGTGGGAGGCATTATGTTTTCGGGTTGTCTGTTGGTCCGTCCTTTCCTTGTGAGGGCGAAATCTCACAAATGCCTTGAGGGAATGTAATCAAATTTGGCACAAGCATCCACTTTGACTCAGTGATGAAATGATTAGATCATAGTCAAAGTTCACTGTGACCTCACAAAACTTGTTTTTGGACATAACTCAAGAATTCATATGGTAATTATGAAAAAAACTTCACACAAAAGTCTAATAGGATAAAATTATGAAGTTATGAGATTTTATATGCAAAAGGTCAAAGGTCAGCTTCACTGTGACATCATAATGTTCTGCAGAAACACTTTTCTTGCCATTATTTAACATCATAACTCAGGGACAGAAGGGGAGACATTTGGTCAGATACTGAATAAGTGACACTAACCTTGGGTGCCCACCTTGAAACTGTGATGATTATATAGATCGTCTGTGCTGCCGGGGGGAAGATGTGTGTGAAGCCTCTATGTCTTCACAGACGGATGTAAACTTTAAGTGCAACCTGACTGGTTCACATAGGCATACAACCGCAAAGCAGTAATTCTAGTTTTTCAGTTCAGTAGTTCTGTGTCCTGTGCTGTGTGAGCCATATCAGGACAACACCCACAGCACACAATGAGCACAGTCGGGAGCACTCAGAGTAACTTACTTACTTAAGTTAAAGTTAACAAAGATAACACGGCTATTTCGATGTATTCCTTTAATTGATACCATCAGACTACGTTCTGTAACCTGTATTACTTATCATTCAGCCTGTTTTTATGTCAGATACTGATAAGATAAAGTCCTTTGTGAAATACATTTGAGTAAAATGAAGGTTTTGACTTGACCAGACTGGACTGACTGAAATGTTCAGTCTAATGTGATGACTATAACCGACTAAAATGTCAGGAATTTGTATCGACTAAAACTTTGCTAAAATAGTTATGTTTTTCTCTCTAAGACAAGACTAGAATACCCAGACTCTTAGTCAACTAAAACCTGACCAAAAGAACAGGATGACTAAATGTGATAAACACTAACAATGACATTTGACTCAGGACTAAGATTATGGCTAAACTGAAAAGATAGCTGACACATATCCCACATTGCCTCAGACTTCAGAGCTCCTCCAAAGGCACAGAAGACTTTAAACTGCTTCCTTAAAAAAAGTTGGCTGTATCTACAAAAGACATTTTTGTGCTTTGCATTGTCTGTTCAGTCTCGTATCAACCTGCTCCATCTGGAGGAGTCAGATGACATTAATCTTACACATGACTGTTCCTGCTTTCTGAACCGCTGCCTGACACTGAGTCAAAGTCAGGTGTGCAGAGACTGATCTTGGGTCCTCTCCAGTGACATGTCATACATTGTTGTTGATTGTGTAATAGTAGACTGCAACACTGGATTTAATGAGTCTATGGAGTTACATCTTGACGCAGTGTCATTTATATTTTATTTGTATCCATGTAGCTGATGCTCTTATCAAGGTCGTCTTACACTAATTGCGCAGGTTGGCATTCAGTATCTTGTTGAAGGTCACGGTTAAGGAGTCTTTCTCGGGTCATTTACTGTAAACACGTATTTTGTTGCATTTCTAACTCTTTTTTTTTTTTTTCCTCTCAGCTGTCACAGCGGTGACCCTCGACCCAGACACAGCCTACCCCTGCCTGTGGGTGTCTCCATGTCACACCAGCGTCCAGGTGGGAAGAATCCAGACCAACCTGCCCAACAACCCCGAGCGATTCACCCTCTACAACATCGTCCTGGGCTCTGAGGCCTTCTCCTCTGGCAGACACTACTGGGAGGTGGAGGTGGGCTTTAAGACAGCGTGGGGTCTGGGTGTGGCCGCAGCCTCCGTCAACAGGAAGGAGGAGATCAGCCTCTGTCCAGATGATGGTTTCTGGACCCTGGTGCTGAGAGACAACGCAGATGGCACCAGCGAGTATGAAGCCTGCACCGACTCAGATGAAAGCTTGATATATCCCTCCAAACCCCCCAGGAGGGTGGGGGTCTACCTGGACTATAGTCGTGGTGAGGTGGGGTTTTACGATGCAGGAAACATGAGTCACCTCTTCACCTTCTATAATGCGACATTCAAAGAGCCGGTTTTCCCGTACTTCAATCCCTGGCCGATTATCAATGGACAAAACCGGGAGCCGCTCACCATAGTAACACCACACTGGGGATAGACGTCCTTTTTATAAGAGGACAGACTTAGTATAAAACTGCAGAAGATTCAGCAGCTAATGAACTTGGATGGACTCATCTCATGAGCACAAACACATCTGCCTTCTCAAAAAGACTTTGCTGTATTAATGATGTGGTGGTGATGAACATGCAGGTAATGTCTTGAAATGTGGTAAGACGGGAAATAAGAAGAAAAAACTACTATTGTACAAGATGGGGTTGGGCAACATGTTAAAATTTCTAACCGTCAGCCCAACAACCTGTGATGGCCGATTTATTCGTGCAGACAGGTGCATGTTATTCAGGTGGGAGATGTGTCCAAGTGGCGAGTTCACTACATTCCACAAGTGCTCTTTGCTTTTTTTCAGTTTAATAAATACACAAAATGCAAAGAAAGGAAATATTCTGATACATCTTTTCCATATTAAATGGAAATATTCAAACATACACTTTCTGAATTTGAATTTCTCTCTTTTATTGAACTTAGCTTAAGGGCCTTGGTGAGGCATTTTAAAACACACTTTACTCATTGACAGAAACCAGATACTCTCTGTGACTTGCGGCGTCAGAAACCAACGAAAAAGGTGTCCTTTAACATCGGTATGATTTGCAGCCGGGTGCAGTTATAGTTTAATGGCGCCTAGCGGTGTCAGAGGAAAACGCGGCGGGTCAAAGACAAAAGTGGAATGTGGAAAGTCCATGACCAAACCAAACGTCAATATGTGACGAGCTGGGAGTGAGAATGTGTTATCTGGTTTGGTTGAAATAAAATGCCGGCTGTAGACACCAGTTTCCCCTGCTGCCTCCCATTTTAGCGCTAAGCAGTGACTCTCATTTGTTCTTTTGGAGTCAGGCCTGTAACTATGCAAAATAAAATGACCAAAGTCACCCCCGGAAGTCTCCTTAGTCGACTGAGATTTTTCTGGTTCTGGTTCTGCAGACTCAGAACCAGAGTGAGTCTGAGTGAGATGGAAGGAGCTGCCTTGAGGAAGAGAGTCAAATGTTTGCATTCAACAGTCAAATCCAATTCCATTGACATCATTCTGAGTCACATGCAACCCTAATATTTGTTTATTTGCCCAACCCTTGTACAAGACAAATGACACTTTAAAGAACAGGGCTGTTGATATTCTACTATTTTTCTCATTGTCAACATATCCCTTGAAAAGGCCATAACCAACAATAGTTTCATCATACAAGCACATGTTGTCCACATATTGGTGTAACTTAAGAATATATATTAATGTTTCTGTGCCATAGACCTCCATTGTATTGCTGAAAACACACAGTGCATTTAGGAGTTCATTTGACCTCATGGTTTGGTTTTTGCCCTGATGTGTGTTGTCAGCTGAGACCTCATACAGACACAGGTGCGTGCCTTTCCACATCATGTCCAATCAGTTTGATTCACCGCAGGTGGACTCAAGAGAAATGGGAGGCACCTGGGCTGAATTTAAAGCATCATAGCAAAGGGTCTGAACAGTCCCGTCAATGTGATATTTCAGGGGTTTTTTAAAATAAATTTGCTAAAACTTCTAAACTTATTTTTCACTATGTCATTATGGGGTTTTTAATCACTGAAATTTAATGACATGATTTTAGTTAAAGACTGCAACATAAAATAAGAATAAAGTGAAGGGGTCTGAATGCTTTGTGAATGCACTGTATTAAAAACACGTCATGAGCCACATTGTTGCTCTGGATTACATGTTCCTTTATTACGATGAACATGGACACTGTAAGCCTTCACCAGAGCACCAAATGTGTATTAATCCGTGCCTGAAAGTAGTCCCAAACAAATGTGTCCTGCTGTTTGTTCAAAAGTTGATGCTACTTAGGGACCAAGATTTACATGTCAAATAATGTCAGTAAGAAAATATAGAATAGCCTTAACCTATAAGATTTTGTATTGATTCTACATTTACGAGGAAAGGGGTGATGCATATTGCTAATGCAGCCACAGACTTAAAGGTTCTTTGTGGAGTTATGTGTCTGCTAGTGGGCTAAACATGGATGTAAACAATGCAGGATTAAAACAATCGGCTTTGCAAATGTTTTATGTAAAAGTAAATGCATTCAACACCTTTGTTAAAGCTTAAGGATACACGCAATATGTTTGGTGAGTAACACTAAATGTAAACAGCAATTGTGTGATCACAAGAAAACACCACAGGGTGACTTTGTCTCTGCAGAAAGGTTTCAAAATGGTAATAACTTGTTTTGCTGCAGTATCGTATTGCAATAAAATGAATCTGTATATCTATATGTCTACATCTACAATTTATCTTGTATTTTTTTTACTGTTTCATAGTTATGTATCCAGTCACGTCATTCTAATGATATGTGCATTGAACGGAATGATGTGTCCAGTAAATTTAATACAAGTAATAAAGACTATTTGTCCAACGCAACTCTGTAAAAATGTGATTTAAAAAAAAACCATTGTGAGTGTCTTTGTGAATTTCGATCAGCAAAAAAACTGTGTAGATATCTGACATTTGATCTTAATAGTATGATTACATTTCTCTCTGAAGTAGTTGGTGGTACATTCGATTCCACCAGAGGGCGCCCAAAACTAACTATGAATGCAGCATCAGTCTGCTACTTTGAGCTTTTATGAACCATATGGGGGCCATCTGCAGCCTACTTGCATCTTTTATAGGGAGGAGTTCATCTAAAAAAAGTTTTTTTTTTTTTTTTTTGTCTTTTAATTTAGCCTAATATCAGAAATGTCACAGCTTGGCTCAAGGCTGGACAGAGGAATGGAGGCCACATGAGCTGTAACTTAAAAGAAATTTTCTTTGCATAACTAAAATGGAAATGAGTGTAATGATATACTAAACGTGACAAAACCAGACAGGGTGGAAGTCAAGGGAGAGAAAGACTCAGTGACTGCTACCAGTTTATATAGTCCTGCAGCCTGTGCAGGTGAGCTGAATCTTCCTGACGACCCAACTCCACCCACCAGGCTACTGGAAGGAAAGGCAAATCAGAGAGGTTTGTCACAGAAGTCAAAATTGTGTCAGAGGAGATTAACAAGTCTGATCAATCAACTTAATCTAAAAAATGAAAGAAACCTCAGGAACAGCAACTGAAGAGGGATCTCTCTACCAGAATGGACAGACAGTAGATGTCTCGTGTGTAGAATATATCAGCAAAATTACAATATGGACAATCAGGGTGGCAATATTACAGGTGGATTGTAAAAAAAAAACAGAGCAAGACAAACATCCAGATCCAAATCACCTGGGATCTCATATAAAACAATGCGTAGGATCCATACTAAAAACATACGTACAGACAAAAGCCAAAAATGGCATACACCAAGAGATATTCAACAATTTCTACAATCAGGCTTCCATCTCATCATCTGCATTACCACTTTCCCGTCTCCAAAATGCATGCACAATGTAAGCATGTGTCAAAGTTTCTTCCATCAATTCTATTTTCATAGATTACAACTTTTCTATGGGGGGTGACGTTTGCCTCTTTCAGACCTCATATTGTGTGTACATAATGTTTATGAATGAGACCCCTGAGAGAGGCACCAAGGAGAAGTCCCAGGATGACCGGTGGTCTGGTGTAGCCTACACTTATTAATAAAAGATGCGTTTAGACACCTGAGTGACCTGCTGCAAAGTGCTGATGAGGGCTCAAAAACTGGGTTCTGATTCAGCACGTTTTACAATACAATGGAACACAACACAACACAGCTCCTCACACTACAGGTGCAGAATTTTCTGATGTTTGTTTTGTAGCATCAACTGATGCTACACACACTGGCAGTCATAGCATAAGCTAATTAGCACTTCTTGTCCCGTTTTTTAAAATGAAGCTGCAACTCCCAGGGCTGAAAAATGAAGCCAACACCAAAGTGCCAAAACTGCAGTTCCTCTAATGACCACTTGAGGCTGGCTCCATAACAGAGTCAATCTCCATAGACCACCATGATAAAATGCACAACTTTACAGCAGACATAAACATGTTTACAGCCTGGTACAAAATACAGTTTTGGTCTTTATAGCTATTTTTAACATTCATGACAACTGTTCAGGGGGAGAATTTTCATATAACTCACCACATTTACATTTTATTAAGGTCTATGCATATTTAAGGGCGGGGAGGCTTGAGTGACAGTCTGTCTGCAAGGCGTCCAAAGTCTGTGAGTCAGATCCACCCCTCACTCCTCCACAGCTCCAAACTCTCATCCAAATGTGGGCACTACTGGCTCCAAAAAAACAAGATGACGACGGCCGAAAAACCAAACCAATCTCACACTGAAGTCTTGCAGTGACTTACAGCATCAGACACCAACAAAAAAGTCGTCCTTTCACGTCTGCATGACCTGCGGCCAGTTGTTGTCATAGTTTAACAGTGCCTTGCAGCTTCAAGGGGGAAACGTAGCGGGAAACGTAGAACGGAAATATAGGCGGGGAAAGTTCGAGTGTAGTGGGGAGGGGGAGTGGTGGATAAGTTGCCTAAACCTATTCACGTCCATTTGTTGTTGAAGTAAAAAAAAAGGTCAAAACATCAATTTGCAATGTTGTGACAACATAGTGCGTTTATTTTGAAAGAGACTGTATGTAAATGTTAACATGGAAAGTCCATGACCAAACGTTGATATGTGACGAGGTCGGAGTGAGAATGTGTTGGAAATACCGAACGCAAGGCCTCAAAACGGGAGTCCACAAACCAATGGTGACACCATGTCCATTATTTTATACAGTCCATGTTAAAGATAAATTAAAGTAAACGACAAATACACAACAGACAGCACAAAACACAAGCTTAACTTATAACACAATAGACAACCCAATCACCAGAGAAAATGTTAGCATTGTGCAGCTCTGAAAACCATGGAGACATTACATTTTCTCATTATGCTCCACCTGCCACTGCGCCCAAAACTCTGCGTGGAACCACAAGGTAATGAGCACGTGAGGAGCCTGATTATGTAGGGATTAATAGAGAAGTTTAAACAACATCCTGTATGACTCGTGATATCATGTGTTGAGTCTATAAATACCTTTTTCTCAAGATAATCATTTGATTACCTGTCTCCTCGCTGTGTTTCAGTTTTGTGTCACAGATCCGCACAGTGTTTCTTTTACTTCAACGTCCATTTAACCAAGGTTAATGAGCATGCCAACTGAGCGGTAATCTGTGACTACAAACAAATAAATAATGAGAATTAGTCTGACCCAAATAAAATGTATCTGTTATCCATGTCAGCTTTATCTCCGGGCGTCATCTGCCAATACATTAACCATAGACTGCTGGATTTAAGACTATTCCTGTCAGGGTTATGTCCAGCTCTCTCCTCTAACTGTCCTGATCTGTAATTAGATATTATTGCAGGCCGATCAACATGCAGTAACACAAGCCTTCACTTCTACATTACGGCTCTGCTGCCACTCCCTCTGTCAGTCAGCCGTGTCTTTGATCAGTTTCAGTGAGGGTCAAGGTGAAAGAGAGGTCTGAGATGAAAGAAGTTCTCTCTGGAAGTTTTTTTTTTTAACTGTCTCCTTAAAAATTCTGTTTTATTCCAGTCCTCATCTCTTGCTCATTCATCCTTCATCTTTCCTCTCTTACATGACTGATCTGCTCCCAAAATACAACCCCCTATTTTTAACCCTCTGCACAGTGTTACTTGTCTTTTTTTTTTTTTTTTTTTTTTTGCTGTAATGGATCTCTTTTCTGCCTCACGCTCAAGAATTTGCCCCTTCGCTCCATCAATAATCGATGAGGAGAGGGACGGCGAGAGGGGCTGAGGGGAGACAAAGAGGTTGAAAGACGGGGTTGAAGCTATTAATGGAAACCTCATTAGAAACTGGAGAGATGGCGAGCTATACATTATCCCTAAGCCTGGAGAAAAACACTATCGGGGTTTGTTTCAGGTTGAAATATTTAATGCAGGTTAACAGGAGAGAAAGCAGGAGAGATTTTAGGTAAAGGGCAAATTAGAGTGAAAAGTAAAACGCTTTAACATCAGGCAACATCTCTGTTCTTTTAATGGAAGGAGGGAAAACAAAATGATGGGTTTCATCTATATAAAGCTTAGAGGATTTGTGCAAATGGTTTTTTTTTGTTTGAGTGGGGTTGTACGGCTTTCTTATCCATAGGCAGTATATTACATAGTAGGTGTGAGTCAGCACGCTCCCAGTTTGGAGTCTGACATGGAAGCTATGCAATCTACTGCTGTGGAGGAGTCAGCAACAAATTGTAATCTAGCCAAACCTGGTCTCACTCCGAAGTCGTCATTATCCGGTGCGTGGGCAGCGACTTGCGGCATCAGAAACCAATGAGAAAAAGCGTCCTTTAACATTGGCATGATACACAGCTAGCTGCCATTATAGACTGCCCGGCGATGTCAGAGGGAAACGCGGCGGGACAAGGACAAAAGTTAAGGTGGCGAAAGTGCAACTGCGGCGGGTGGGAGGGATGGTGGATGGGTCCAACAAAACCGACTTTCACCTGCGAGAGCGGTGTCTGCGTCCCGTAAGATCATAAAGCCAAACCCTGTTCTTTTTTCCTAAATCTAACCACATGTTTTTGTTGTTGAAGGAACAACGGACGTACTGCTTGTATTTTGAAAGAGACTGTATGTAAACGGTAAATTTCCTGTGAAAACGGAAGTGTATTTTGAAAGAAGACAATGCGTGTAACAGGCAGAACTTGACACGATGTCCCAGAACGTCAACATCCAACTCACCCAGTGTACCTTGCACGTCGTATGTGGATGTGAAAAGTCCATGACCAAGGTTGGAGTGAGAATGTGTTGTTTAGCCACCTAAAAATGTCAGAAAGTGTTTCCAACTGGAAAATGAAGCCGTTACATCACTCTCTTCAAAGCCAGACTGACATCACTGGTTTTACATCACTGAACGCAGGAGCTGCTGGTCTACCACTGACTCAAACAGTTTTTTTGTTTCTCTTTTTGTTTGACTTTGGCGTTTAAAAGAATTAGTTCGGATTCACTAAAGTCACACAGTAACACAAACTAACTAACTGATCAAAGCAGCGGGAGACCAGCAGCTCCCGTGTCCAGCCAGCTTAAATTACTCTTTTTGTCAGTGGAGACCTGGTGGCTTTGACGAGAGCATAGACACTGAAGCTGTTAATGGCTTTACCGTCAGAATGAGCTGTCTGATGAAAAGGTGTTTGATGTTTTTTAGATGGCAAAAATACGTGATGCTGCTGTCATTGCTTAGCTTCAGTGTCAGACTCAAGCCTGATTCTCTAAACTGGGGGCGTGTTGACTGACATCTACCATATGTAATACACTGACAATGGATGAGCACCTGATACAACCCCACTTCAAAAAATCAGAACTATCGCTTTAAGCTTTTACTGGAATCAGCTGCGTTAGACAAAATCTACAAACCACAATAATATGCTCACATGCTTGTGTGAACATTCATGTCTAAAAATAGAGGTCAGTGGTGACATGTTCACCTGTGTGTGCATGTGTGTGTGCTCAGCCATGCTTGCCGGATGAGATTATGCATGCAGGACAACACTGAGGTGATGCGTTACAGGCTAAACAAGTAAAGAGTCTTTCATAATCACATATACAGTAGTAGCTGCTGAGTTTGTTGTAGCCCTCCCTCTCTGTCTGTCGCTCTCTGTCACTTAATGAATAGTTGACCTGCGCACCTCCAAAAGAATCCAATTTGTGTTACAACAAAGGCTCCAAATATGACAGGGGATTGAGGGCGGATAGATTGAGAAACACAGGGGAGGATAGGAGGAAGCATGTAGAGCAATGAGGATTACTGTTAGAGGGGAATAAAGAAGGAGCAAGGAAGGACGGGAGGAGGAAAAATACAGACAAGACAGAACAAGATGAGTGTAAGAGGCCAGAAATACATGACAGAAAAACATTAGATTTTGACTGACAGCTGGATTGCATAAAAGATACATACACACACTGATGACAGGAAGGGCGGCTGTGACAAAGGTACCCAGGCAACAGGAGGAGTGTTTACCTGTGCTGAAGGGGAAAAGGTGGAAGAAGGGAAGGAAGAGGAGGAGAGAGAGAGGTCGTTGTGTTACAGGTAGATAACGTGAGAGAGGTAAAGTTCAGGAGGTATAGAGTGTCACCTAAAGCACCGAGAGATAGGGAGCGGGGGCAGAGGTGCAGGAACACAATCCCAGAGCCAAGACAACGGCTGAAGATAAAAACCTCCACACCTGAACACACCACAAGAGAGATATGGACAGGAGCACTGTGAAACACTGAGGAGAAGGCACCTGGAGGAAATACAAGGACGGAGAGGAAGAAGTAGAAGAACGTCTGAGTTATTATTTTTCCTTGAATCACTTCATTTACTCTTGCTTTTCTATTTTTACCTGGAACAAGGAAAAAACCCCATCAACAGAGCTGATTTTTTAAAGCAATTTTTGAATATTTGATTCTTTTTTAGCTCAATTTGTGTGGACATTTAGCACATAAAACAAAACAAGGGCTACTTTAGAGGAGAGGAGAGCAGGCAAGAGGCAAGAGAGAGGGTGAGGGAGGGGGAGGAGGAGTGAGGGAGGGAGAGAGAGTGTGTGTATGTGAGCCTGTGACACCGAGATGTTCATGATCATTCGAGAGCCGTCCGCCGCAGTAGGCGGTGCTGGAGCGATGAGCGCGCCACAGGAGAGGAGTGCAAAGCAGGTGCGTAAATATGGGTGTCTATACATATGTGTATATAGATATATTTATATATATATACTGTACATGTGTGTGGGTTTAAAGTATTTATGTGTGTAATCCTCTCTGGAAAGCTGTGCTCTCTTTATAAGCACATTTTCTGATGCTTTTCTGTGTGAAAATATGCAAGTGGATGCACAAAAATAGATTTCCATTCAATTAATTTGCATGAGTTATGATTGTGTTCCACTAAACTCAACTCCAAGATATGGAAACTGAAAGATATTGAAGTGTAATTGATGTAACTGATGAATGATGACTGTCCATATTTGGTAAAATGTTAAGTTTTTAGGTAAATTAAATAATAAATTACTGTAAATGTGTTTTTATTGGCTGAGAAAATTCTCCGAAAGAGCCATTTAGTTATCTAAAAGTTTTGTTACAACCTAAAAAAAAATGCGTTTTTGTTGTGTATCTCATGAGAAATTGATATGTTGGTGACATAACACAGTGTGCAGTGTATTCTGCAGGTAAATAAGTATGTTAATTTCACTTATATTAAATCTTCTGAAGCAGATGTAACAAAGTGCTTCATAATAAAAGACACCAGGACAAATATAGTGGTTATATAAAGAATTTTGATCGATTTGTCACCATATTTTGCATCAATGCGTACTGCTAAATATGTCAAACATAAGGTGTGTACATCTGTCCTGATGTTTTAGGCTACAACTGACAATTGTGTCCATTTCTGATTAATCTGTAGATTATTTAATTGATTCATTAATAAAATTAATTGGTCTGCAATACATTAGAAAACAGCTTAACAGTAATAAAAGCCTGTTACAATATTCTAGTGACTCCACCAAATGTCTTGTACATTTCCAAACCTCAAAATATTAAATTCGAAAGCAGAAAAATCCTCGCATTTGAGAACCTAAAAATGTCACGTTTTTGCTTGAAAAATGACTTAAACAATTAGGCTAACTGATGATCAAAATAGATGCAGATTAATCAATCAAATAATCAGTTAATTGACTTATGATTGCAGATATTGATGTTACCCTGGTGTGTGTGAGTTTGAATACAGATTTTATTAGTCTTAACACAGTTCCTCCATCCCCTCCTCAGGTGCAGGCCGCCATCAAGAAGAAGCTGGAGAAGCAGAAGAAGCGAACCAACGACGGTGGTGTTGCAGACATCCAAACTGTTACAACTCCTCGCCAGAAACCTAGTCAGTTCCCCCCAGCGGCGGCTGCTGAGGATGACAGAGAGTTGCTGGACGAGGAGCTGGAGGAGCTGATGGAGGGACCACACAGGAGAGAGAAGGAGAAAGAGGAGGAGGGGGAGCCCGTCGACCTGCTGCCCATCGTTGACTCTGTGTTTGGACAGGTAGGAGCCATCAGCTGCAGTGTGTGTGTGTGACTCAGAAGGTCATCTGTGACACTTTGCCATTCTGTGTGTGTGTGTGTTTCATGCGTTGCATCAAGTTCTCCGGCTGATTGAATGTCTCGCCACCAGATTGATTGAAACTCTAAGCCTCTAATTCAAATTTAAAGCCTGGCTGTGCTCCAGTTTTCTGTAAATAGCCGTCTCTCTCACACTCTCACACCATTTTGTTGATTCCACATGGCAAATGGACATAAAGCTGCTCATGACTGGCCCTAGACTTTTAGGGGCCGCAGGTAGGTTGTGGATACATCCACATGAGGTGCAAGAAAGCAAAAATTTCTGACAACAACAAACATGCCGATGGTGGAGGAGTTTGTAATAATGTACCTTTTAACAGGCCACGTTGTAGACAGCGGTGGTCTGTGATGTCATTAAAAACATTACATTCTTTCACTACATTACACATTTGTTCCATTCCGTCATTTTTAAAGTGTCTTCGTCAAATCCTACAGTCATATCTCGCTTGATCTTTGTTACACTGCCACAAAGTATTTAAAAATTAAAATTAAAATTAAAATCAAATTAAAATTCCAGGGGTGCTGCTCCATTTTGTCCGCATCCCTTAGCTTTCAAAAAATGTGCACAAATATGGACAAAAATGTATGCAGAGTACGGACAGAGGGCTCCATCTTTGCATGAATACAAATCTTATATTGAACTTTAATGGGCCATAAGTCCGAATGTTTGAAGGATATGACACAATCAAAAAGATATGATGCACAGGGCAACCATATGGTGAAGAACAGACATTTACTAATATTGTACAGTCTGGTACCGAGATCGAATGAGAAAGAAGTACAAGGAAACACAGTTTAAATGAAATATTAACATTAAATTGCCCAAGATTTTCTAGTAACAGGTAAAAAAGTACCATTAAGTAACATTTTTATTAAAACAAAATATCTAATTGCAATTATTTTGACGGATATTACCACTGGGATATGATTTGTGATATTGAGGGAATGATAATTTATAAATCTTTGTTCACATTTTCATTGAAAGACATATCAAAATGATTTGGGTGTTATTTAATTGAGCTGTACCAAAGAAAGATGTTTTCTTTAGTCTGTAGAATAATATTTGTAAGGCAGGACATCTCTGCACCATGAGAATATTTAGTCTAAAATGATATTTTGACACATATAATGTGCCTCCTGTGACTTGAAGTTTGCAGTAGGCCATATTGCGATTTTGATCAAATCATAATTAATTGTTTAGCATTCATTTTGATAACAACTAAAACAGTAAATCAGCAGTTAGTTTTGCAAACTACAGGCAAGCAGTTACGTCTTATTGTAATCAAATGTTTTTTTGTCTTTAATTATTTTAGTTATTATTATTATAATTATTTATATTATATTTATATTTTATATTTAGTTATATTATATTATATTATTAAAGTATTAAAGTGACCTTTCATGTGGGGTTTAAAGTACATTGCTGCTATTTCTTATAATTTATTTTAACTCGTGTTGGCAAACTGTTGAAGAATAGCTTGTGAAAGTACTTATCCCAGCTTGTGTTGACTTTCCTTCACCTTAAAATGTATGTTTTTTTAATCCACATAATCTTGGGTGTGCTTATCTTGTAGCAGACAGTAAATTACCTACTTAACCGACCTAAACTGCCCATTTCGCCCATCTCTGAGCTTGTTTGTCACTATCTGCTGCCAAAAATGGCACAAAATGTTAGTTTTTTGTTTATGAAGTTTTTTAAAAGTTCCATTTTTTTTTGGTTATTGTCTCATGTTCATTATAAAAAAAGATCTATTCTCGGGGGCCCTAAACAGTTGCTGGTATTACTTAGTGCTGGCTCTGAAGCTGCAACACAAACATTAACCATTCAGCCTTCTCGTTTAACCTCAAATCCTTCTGGAAATGGCGGGGGCAGCAAAGCACAAGGGCTAAAGCTAAGGATGGAGATAGCGTGTGTTTGAGAGGATTTAAACTCCTTTACTTTGGGAAACATTACGAAAGAGTAATCCGTAACAGATACGGCCATAGTCAACCAGAGATCTGATGAACACCCTATCTCGGTATCACATCCCGTCACTCACATGGTAAGCAGTGACACATGACACGGCACGGTAGGCTGCGCCATTACAGCATCTGTCACCCCGCAGTCAGACATGTGGGATGGTGGTGTAAGAAAGTAGAGTGTTTGTGCATGTGTGTGTGAAAATAAAATCAAAAGAGATTAAGTCAAAGCTCTGTTTGTTTCCTGTTTCTGACCTCAGCTCGTGAGTCACTCTGGTTTATTTTCCCCGATCTGAAGAAAGAGTCCACCTGTGATCACGTCAGCAAACTCTGAAGGGGGGGTGATGAAGAGTGTGGATGAGGTTAGAAACAGGAAATGGATATAAGAATGAAAAAATGAGTGATGTCGGTGGTGATGCAAGCCAGCCAAAATTAGAGAAACCTGCTGAGTGAGTGGGAGAGAGCAGAGTGTTGGCAAGTCTGAAGAGAAGAGAGGATTTATCTTTCACTGGAGGGTGACTCAGGGTCCCTGAACCTCACTTTGACAGACAGAGCATCGCGGGATGAAACTTACCAGGCAGCAGGTCACAGACAGAGACACCCTCAGCCCACACACACTGGACTCGAATCAAACAGATGGAGCTTGAAGAGGCTCATCAGCTCCTTAAAGTGATATTTCATAAAACACACCACACACACACATGCTACATCGTAACCAAACCAGGAGCACTCTGACAGGTCTGTGATTTTGGCTTCACCAAGACAACTGTTTTAAACCTGACTGCTTTAAAAGAAGTACAGTCACTGAGGCTGTTTGATTATTGGCTGGTAAACTTTTGGGTGATGTTGTCGTGAACGTACTAGAATTTCAAACTGCTAAATAGTACTGGTGTTAAAAAAATGACACTTGATACCTCATGGAAAAAGGAAAAAAGTATTTAATTTGACAATGAACACATTTGCAGTAATGTTAATAGTAATCAGAGGTGTGGGCTTGAGTCACATGACTTGGATTTGAGCCACATTTGAGTTATAAATTTGATGACTTTAGACTCGACTTGATATTATCAAAGAAGACTTGCACCTGTACTTGGACTTGAACACCAATGACTTGTGACCTCACTTGGACTTGAGCCTGCTGACCTGAAAATACTTGATGCCTTCCCCCGAGCTCAAAGATTCAAAAGAGAGTCATGAATCAAGTCATTTTCCTTCATGTCCTGAATCAACCAACGTTAACGCTGTTCATTCCCAGCCAGTCCACACTTGACTCTTCAGATCCACCTTGTTTGAACCGGTCTGATAGCATTCGATCAGGTTGCAGGCGAGAACCAATGAATTTTTTTCACATACAATCACTATGTGGTCAACAAAAAACAAATTGCAGTATATTTAAGATCAATATTTTCAATCCAAAATCCTCAACATATAAAACATGATTATTTCTAATGATTAAAATGCTCAATATTATATAAAGAAGTTATATGAACCCCACCCTGACCAACTACAACATTAAAATGCTTCTTACATACTCTCACATTAGAACCAACATCTCTTCACATCTCTCTTTTTCTACTTTTACTTGAGTAACAGATCTGAATACTTCTTTCATGCTCCGACTATTCTGTCTCTTCTAGTCTTTCTCTGATCGGCAGCTCTCGTTACTGGACACCAGCTGATGCACATCTGACACCAGATCAGTACATGATACCTGCTCACACACACACACACACACACACACACATGCACGCACCCAAGTTCATGACAGAGGCAGGAGAGTACCCTGAGTCCCAAAGAAAGGACAGAGTCACATTACCTGAGTACTGCCCGTCACACTGCAACACACACCGACACACACAGTACACTAACACAATGCATGGTTTTAGTGTCACGTGTGTGTGTGATGCCAAAATTAACCTACAACTGCTACTGTGACGGTCATTCAATGCTGATACCTGGAGACAAGCGATTCAAAAGTAATCAAAACAGAAACCCAGTAACGTGAATAACACACACACACACACACACACACACACACACACACACGGACCAACAGCATCTCATTTGTGTGACTAACTGGAACCATCAGTAAGGGAGAATCAGCCTGGTAATTAATCGGGCTTAATGGTATTGGTTGTGTGTTGGGTTATTCATGGAGCTGCTGGTGTCAGTTTGTTAAGTCATGAAGGAACTCACTGAAGGATGAAGTTAATTTGGTTGATAGCTGCATAGGAAGGTGAAGCTAATGTCATGGCATGTCAAATTTTTGGGACAGGGGTGCCATCTCATGACGTTTTGCCTGGACAAAGGAATCAGGATAAACAATATTAATCTATATGACCTGGCAGCTCGAGGCTGGATTACAGACCTAGACTGGCACTTGTTTTTTAACTGTGTGCTTGAGTTTAAAAGTTACCAAACCCTAGAAGCTCATGAACAGTTTGGAGTGGCTCAGTGCAAAATCTGCTCATTAACAAGCTGGCACTGCAGAAGCACTCCTATTTTTGGCCCAATTAGCTGATTAAACAAACAAAACACAAAAGGTAAGCAGGGAGCAACAGCTACAGCAGGCAGAGCACGTACCTCACAAGATGGTGCCCCCTTCCCACACAGCATGACGTAACTTCATATTCTCATTTGTGTTGTTCAGAGTTAGAATTTCACTAATTGGATTAATACTAATAGAAATGTTGTTGTTTATAGTTGGAGTATTCTGTGATCAGACAGACTGATTAATTGAGTGGAGTATTTTGTTTGTAGTTGGACTAAAAGTTTAACTTAAATGTAAAAGAGTCGCTGAGGTTGTGAAAAAAACCATGCGCCAAGCAAATTCTAATTACAGATGTACATGAGGTAATGATTCCACAAAGATGGCTTGCATCTTTAAAACTTGTCACCAGGTGCAGGTTTTCAAATATGTACATTTTTTAGTTTGGCCTCATGCGTTTCTTTAAATTTGAGATGTCAAATTTGAAATTTAGATGTGCGGACCTGCATTATAGAACAGCATTTCTGTTTCACACAATAAATGATAACACATGCTCATGCGGGCACAGCTCAAAGGTGAAAATGCGACTTATGTATAGAAAATATTCACATATATGAAATGGATTTTGCTGTGAATTTGCATGCAAGTTTTCAAAGTCACACTTTTCTGGAGGAGTTTAAAGGTTCACAATAGGATTTATTTGATGCTAAAATATGCGATCAGGGTTTGTTCGCATTAGTCCATAATAATAATAATAATCTATTTTATTCATAAGCGCCTTTCAAGTCACCCAAGGACACTTTACAAAACCAGATAAGACAGTCAAAACATAACAGAGGATGACAAAAACACTAATAAAAATACAGATAAAAGATAAACACAGTAAGAAGCACAAGAAAAGGTTAATAAGAAAATATAGAATACGCTACACAGTAAATATAGAAAAGTTGTAGCTAGAAGAAGCAACAGAAGTGCTCTGGCGTCCATGTATTTCTTTTGTTTTCATATGAGACACTATATCCATTAAATCAAAATTTAAAAGACAGTTAAAGGACCTTGTTGATCTGCTTTATTGACAGAAAACCAGCTTAGTGGCTCGTCAGTGTCACTAGCGCCAAAACACACAATCAGACCGGAACCACATGTTATTTTGATCTCTTACTCAAAGGTACTGTTATCTTATTTTAGCCCCTAACAGAACTCATATCTGTCTCTGCGTGCCGAGCAGATCACCCTCAATTAGATTTTTTTTGGGGCCAAACGGTCTGTTTCTACTTAAGAACATTTCCTGGTAAAGTTTTCATTTACAGTGGGCATTACTCTTAAGCTGCACAATCTGCCAGGAAGTTCTGCTAAAAACAGAAACAGAGGTTTGTGTTATTACTGTCTCAAGTCTCCACTGCAGCAGCTGGCAGATAAGCTGACTGTCCTGAGGCGACCTCTAGTGGTGACTGCTGACTGTTGCAACAGAGTATCGACCAAACGCAGAGATGTCTTGTCTGAAGTCAGACAGAGTTCAAGACCCAGACAGAGGCATGGACCCAGGCAAAGAGATGTCACCATTATGTTTCATCTTAAAAAAGTTATTTGACATTATAATCCAAAAGGATTGATTAGCAAATCACCGTATTCTTTTTAAATATCCTGCACGCTCTTGCTACACCTGCCTGATTACAGCTCTTCTCAGGACTGTGTGGTCTTGGTGTCTGCTTGATTAACATCCCAATCACACTCCTTTTGTTGCACCTGCAAGGAGCTGTAATCAGCCAGAGTGGAAACACCTGTGTGGGTGTGCAGGGCTTTTATTTGCAGAAATAAAAATGTTTCCCCTTTGAATTTACAAAGAAGAATAAATGCATTTTTATTGTATTATTGATTGATTTTAAACAGAAATAATACATTTTTTAGGGTCATCAAAAACTTAGTGACATTTAATGACACTGATTTTATACAGAGACACTTTTATTTCGACTGACTGAAATTTTAATGCAGGCTGTGTAGTAAAGTAGCATTTTGTCAATCATTGAAGGCATTTTGGAAGACATTTAATAAATATCAATGATACTTCCCAGCAAACATACATTTTACTTGTCATACTGCTTCTATATTGTGTACATTGTAGTACTATTATAGGTCACGGGGGGCTGGAGCCTATCCCAGCTGACACTGGGGAAGAGGCAGGGTACACCCTGGACAGGTTGTCAGACTATCACAGGGCTGACACATAGAGACAGACAACCATTCACACTCACATTCACACCTACGGACAATTCAGAGTCACCAGTTAACCTGCATGTCTTTGGACTGTGGGAGGAAGCCGGAGAACCTGGAGAATATGAACATGCAAACTCCGCACAGAGGGACTAACCCACCCTGGGTTCAAATTGTGCTGTGAGGTGACAATGCTAACCACTGTACCACTGTGCATACAAAGCTAAAATCTAATATCCAATGGGGTAGAATTGACTTTGTTGTGTGCCACACACACACACACACACACACACACACACACACACACACACACACAAGCTGTGCTCTCCATACGGGAGCACTGGTAGTAAGCAGCATGCCAAATCTGCTTTTGGAGAGATTTGTTGACAGATGCTTTGTATGAGCTCAGCTGACCACTTAGCATTGCACTCATAACCTCATCTTGTGATATTATATCGCTGTCATCATTTTAGGCAACTTGGCCAAACTAGTTCTGGGACATAAGGAGGTCAGCGGCGAGAGCTCAAAGCCCCCCTGAGCCGATACTTCCTGCCAAGTGAGACAGATACTGTGGGTCTCATCACCCATCATCTGCTGAAGAGTCACAGCTCATTTGATGATTTGAACTTTTAATTCTTAATGTAGAATACAAAAAAAAATCACGGCAAGACTTTTTCACTTTGACAAGCATTTGTTTGACTAGTTGATTTTAGGATTGCATTTCTCATTTAGTGGAGCAGGCGAGCTCCCCATTGATCCTAATAATTCACAAAGAAAATCAATCACCTCTGTTCTAGTTTTTAAAAATATACATATTGTGATTGATTTTTCCTACTTTACTTCCATGGACGGCACGGAAAGTCTTTTGCATTATGGTAACTCTTGATGATTAGCATCTGCCACCATTTTTAAAAGGTTTGTGATTTAAATGCACATTTTATACAGATTTTTGCTTTATACCATTATATTTTTGCTGTTAAATGTAATAGTATTTTTAAAAGATGAGATTTTTTTGTTTGTTCATATGAAAATTTGTCTTGCAAACAATCATCAGAATAACATAAAACAACACAAAGGACATCTGTAAGGTCACCCTCCAGCAATCATCAAAAAGAAAAGAGATTATATTCACTATTATAGTTGTATTTTAGAAATCTATCTTTGACTTAAAGGCTAAAACGGCTGAAAGTTATTCTAATCGTTTAAGAAGTATGGATTCAGTTTTGGTTCAGATTTCAACCCAAATATACCCTCTTTTTTTTGCTTCTTTTCTCTTCACTCCTTCCTGTACTCTTTTCATCAACCCATCTTCCTCTTTAATCTCAAATGGAAGGGATTAATCTCCCTCTCTCTGTTTATGTCCTCTTAATTCTCCCTCTAAAACTCTTCATACTGTAGATGAAGTCATTTGAATGCTGGTGCAACATCTGAACGAGAGAGCGAGGGAGAGGGATAGAGGGAGAGGAGCTGAAAAGGAAAGAGTGAGAGAGAGAGAGGGGGGATTAAAAGCGTTGATCAGTGTGAAGAGAAAGAGACAGCGATGCTGCCGCCACTGCTGCTGCTGCTGCGAGGAGACACATGAGTGAGCTGCTTCCAGTAGAGAGCTCAGTTTAGTTTGGGATAGTTGGATTTTTTGTCTGGTGACATCATCTGACTGTGGATCATATGGAGATGGATGGAGTTATTCAGGATTGCAGATGCATGGATTAGTTTCTGTGTCAGATGTGACGACTGGTAACCAGCATGGGACACCCAGAGAGGTCAGGGCTCGTCTCTGAGCTGGACCTCTGAGACGTCCAAGGAGAGAAGACATAAAAAACAGATAAATAAGATCAGAAATAACTGTCTGAGACAGAGACAGAGAGAGGGAAGGAAACATTTGGGCAGCTGTTGATCAGACGAGGTTGGGTCATGGGCAACTGCACCAAACCGAAAGACAAAATGAAGAAGGTAAGAGCACTTTGTCTCGCACTTGCCGGCTGACAGTTTTTATTCTGCACCTGTGTTAATTTATAGCTTATGTGATTGATTCTAAAACATCTCAGTTCCTTCTTGATATTTGGGAAAAAGGAGATGTAACAAAATAATAATAGCTTAAAGGAGCATTCTTTCTAATTGATTTCTAATCCTGGATAATTTAATAACTGTTTTTTTTCCTACATGCAGGAAACAGCAAAAAATATTTGTGCAAATTGCGGCACTGGCTGTTTTAAATCACCAAATATAAAATGTTTCCTTTGATGGTAGCTGCAAGAAAACTCCAATTTAACTTCTTACTGTATCAGTGTTGCATACTGACACAAGATGACTGTCATTACAGCAGATAGTTAGCAGTATTACCTCAGTAAGTGTCATAGGGATGAATACAGAAGGAGAATATTGAGATCAAGATGGGTTTTCACAATAAGGATAATAGCTGGTGTGAGTGGATTGCCTTTAAATAATAAGCAGCTTATGTAATCCAGGCTTACTGTGCGTGACTAGAAAACAGTGGGTCTTAACCTTGTTCCTTGAATGATTATGTTTTAAATGTGAAGAAGTCGGTCATGCAGACAGTGTGTGTGACAGTTGGAGTGCTGGAATAACAGCCTGGTCTGCCTCTAAAGGGGGTAATGGAGGGTCCCCTCGGGGGTAAGGAAAGGGCAGTGGGCCAGGAGGGAGAGGAGGATGAGGACGCGGAGGATACGCCGTACAACGAGCCCTTCTCTACGCTGGTGAAGAACTGCAACATGCTGCACAACATCGTGGGCCCTGCCTGTATCTTCCTTAAACAGGGCTTTTCACAGACACTCGTATGTAACAGAGAGCACACTGTGGTCCTCACGCAAACCCCTCCCCACGGTGCAGCTTTTTCCGCTCGTGTCGATTCATTTTCATCCCTGTATCGTGGCTGTCTGAACCCTCCTGCTCTCCACCACACCAGCTGTGCTATCCCATCACAGGTCCAGGGTCAGATGATCAAATCTGCTGGAAGCACGTGCTCAGAGGGGTCGATCATTCGGTTCCATGGAAAATCATTGATGGGCTTTGTGGGGCTTACTCTTAAATGTGATGAGGCACATGGTGATGTGACAGTCAAGGCTGAATTTTATAACCAGGCACAGTGGGCGACTGCAGAAAAGGTCCCCTGAAGGCTCTATGTAACAGCACCAAAGCAATGTCTTAATAAATGGGACAGCTGGCAGGACAGGATCAGGGGTGATATGAGTGAAGTGTTTTGACGATGTGTTATACGCGTGATCCACTACGGGAGATTTGGCTGTTAGCAGTTAGCACTTTACTCAGAGAAGAGGAATAGCAGTCGAAAATGTTCACAATATGGGAAAACAATAAGGTCTAGGAGCTCCTTACCCTCTGATCGAAGGACGAGATTGGCCATATTACAGATATTCATCCACCCATCCCTTTCATCGGCTTATCTGGGGCTGAGTCACGGGAGCAGCAGGCCAATAATAGTGTAACAGAGATGGTAAATGAAATTGTTATTGCCATGTTTATGCTATTGTTATTATTGATAAAGCGCTGCAAACTCATATAAGTCACACTGGAGGGTGATACTATTGTGTTGATTCCACAATGCTAGCATGCTGTTTAAAATCACACACTGGAGCGGCATGCCCTTGGCCTGCCCTTAATTATGCATAACTTTAGACCTTTATAACATTTAAACAGGTTCAGTTGGTTGCAATCTGCAACCTCACCACTAGATGCCACTAAATCCTACACATTGGACCTTTAATGACAGTTTTTAGTAACACTGTGTGCACCAATAAAGCGCAGATGGAAATTATGAGGACCTTAAAGTTCCCGCGAAATGGAAGTTAGGCTGTATTTGGCTTCTGTACTAAAAAGTAGGTGGGCTTAGAGTTTTATACGATACGGAGCTACAGAGGACTGTTGACTCCACACACATCTCTCACGCCATTAGATCAGGAGGACAAGGGAGAGATGAATGAATTAGACCTTCACCATGATGTTTTGGAAATGAAAACAAGTTTTTGCCTACAAATATCCACACACATCTCTGTCTATCGCTCTCATATTGCTCTGTTAGCTAGTAGCTACTACAACCCACAAGTGGTGAAGTGCGCTTTTACATGACCATTTTGGCTAGCTAGTCACCCAAAATCTCATTTGATTTTACTAACTTTTGCAAACAACCCAGAGTGCAGGATGAGTCATCAAACATTTGAATCCACTTTACCAGGGCTGCGGTCAGCCCCGATGAAACATAGCAAGAAGTTTATTCAAATGATAATAGTGGTTTGCTAAACACTCTGTGGGTTAAATTAAGTTCAGTTCAAAGGGCTTTATCAGCACTGGACCCTCATGTTACATAGCCAAAACAAGTTGGAAATATAAACAAATAACAATGGTGAGTAAGTGAAGATCTACTAGACATTTATTTATATACACAACGCTACTGATAGTTTAACAACTCTGACACACCAAACGAACGAAAGAAAACATACCTCAAAGCCCTATGCACACCATTTCACAATGTTTCAAGGAAACATGTCATTTAATCTGGAAACTGTAGCAAAACAGTGCACACCGTTTTGAGACTGAACGTGCCCCTGGTTTTACAGAGAGAGAAAATACTCTGATACAGATTTTTTAACATATATTTAACCTTCATTTATCTGTGTAGCCACTTTAAGATTAAAATCTCTTTTACATGTGAGACCTTGCCAAGACTGAGTCATATAGCACTATTGAAACAAACAAGACAATATCATATCACAACAGCAACAACAGGTCCGTCAGAATACATACATACAATACATGATAGAGTGCATTAAAAAGGCAGCGTTATTTAATCTAAAATTTAAATAATAAATATAAAATTAACATATTTGGCATATAACAATACAGGGACACAGGGTTAAAACAGTTAAAATGTAATTTTCATTTAATTAAGGTGGCTCTTGCATGTTTTTTTACCTTAAGGCCCTGTGTCAACATTTAGTTTAAATACTATATATTTACTATTTCTTTTTATATTAATTCTGTCTCATTTGCTGATAGGACTTGTCTGATACACTTGTGCTCCACTGTAAAGTCCCTTGTTGTCTGCTCATATTCTAATTTGGTTGAAATCGGAGGCATTGTGCATTTAGTTTGTTGTGTGATGAAATGAGGCCGAGGACAACCAGAGTACCAGAGTAGAGTAGAGTAGAGTACAGAGTAAAATGATGCTGGAGGATTTGACCCATACTGTTCTCTCTCTAAAGCTCTTAGCCTAACATCCTCTACATTGAACCACAGCTTCCATTTTGTACTTTGCGTGCGAGCTTGAGTGCAGGGTACAAGACAGTAGATATATATATGTGTAGTTAAGAGAGTTTGAACAGTGGACATGTGTCCAAGGTAACTAAACCTCCCAAATCTCATAATCTCCAGATGTTTGCTGCCTGACAACAAATGAGCCGGTCACCTCTTGTGGTTTACGGTACATTGTTATATAGACTGTGTATCATAATGCAGTGTACAAGTTAATCCATATAGATTTAGACTCTGTTTTTCATTTGGAGATGCACTGGGTTTGTCTGTTTAATACAGCTTACTGAACAACTGAATCACTTTTACATTTGCAAATTATGTTTAAGTATAAAATCCTGACTATAATACATACATGGGCTCAGATTTGACACAATGTGAATGGACATTACATTTCATATCATCCTCACAGTGGGACCGTATCAAGCCAAACTCCATTAATCATTGTTCTCATTTGTGTTTGTGTGTCATCTCTTCCCTGGTCAGTGGCTGTCTGGGTGTTTCTGCAGAGATGTCACTTTAAATCAGACTGTGTTTACTATGCCCAACAAGCTCTCTAAATATTCTCAGCATGTGAAGAAATAAGACGCTGATGTGTGTCTCTACTTCCTCCAACAGGACAGAGAGCTGAGACCAGAGGAGATTGACGGTGAGATGATTTCTCTACAGCAAACCTCAGTGTGGTTCTGCTCCACAGGTTATTAATATAACAGCTGACTGATAAATATCAACATGTTTTCTGATTTTTTTCTTCTCTTTTAAATGATCAGAGCTCCGTGAGGCATTTGTGGAGTTTGATAGGAACAAAAAAGGCTACATCAGTCACAAAGACCTGGGGGAGTGTATGAGGACGATGGGATACATGCCGACAGAGATGGAGCTCATTGAACTGAGCCAGCAGATCTGTGAGTGCAACAGCAGCATGAAACATCTAGAACAGGGGTCAGCGACCTTTACCGTCGAAAGAGCCATTTTTGACCAAAAAAGGAAAGGAAGGATTAGATAAGAGAGTATGGACTGACGTAGCAGTTTTTATACAACTTGTGTGTTGCAGGTGGGGGTAAAGTGGACTTTGAGGACTTTGTGGAGCTGATGGGACCCAAGATGCTCGCAGAGACAGCGGACATGATCGGAGTCAAAGAACTACGGGATGCATTCAAAGAGGTCAGTATACATGTGCTGTTACTTAAAGCCGATTGTTTGGGTACAGAGCCACCTTTAACTTATCAAACAGACGAACACAGGTGTAACCCATAACATCAGTAGTTGCTGCACTGCACAGGTTGCTGAGATGAAGCCACTGTTAGTGTGATCACGTCCACCTGTGCCTTCCCTGCTGTGACAAGCCAAAATGTCTGCTGTGAAAAAAGGTCTACTGACAGCATGTAGGAAATAATGAGTGCCATCTAGGTATTACTTTTCAAAAATTTTACAAACCAAAAGTACCAAAAAACGATAAATCACTCACATTTTGTGAATGTTTAAAGAAAGTGGAGTTCTCTGATGCTCGCAAATATGTTAAGACTCTCTAGCAACATTCATTCAGAGAGCAAAACAACATGAGGAGCTGAAGATGCTTTTGATAATGTTAATAAACTGTAGTGCTGTAGTTTCCACATGTTGTCACTGGTTGATAAACCCCTTATGCATGGTGGTGTGGCCATTACATTTTTTCAGCTTTGAAAGAGAATCATGCCCATTGACTGAATTCAAGAAATTGACATACCCTCCAGGATCCATACTAAAAATGTTCGTAGCCAAAAATGGCCGACAAAAATGGCTTGCGGCAAAAAACATTTGGCAATTTCTACAATCAGGCTTCCTTCTCACCATCTGTGTCGCCAATGTCCCCTTTCCAAATGTCCATAAGCATGGGTCAAAGTTTCTTCCATCAAGTCTGTTTTATAGATCCCAACTTCTGCACAGGAAGTGGCATATGCCTGCGTCAGGCCTCATTTTGTGAATACCCAGTGTTTATAAATGAGACCCCAGGTCTGAAGAGTGAAGCCAATGAAGTGCCCTAAACCTGCATTCTTTCTAATGGCCTGCAGGGGGCGGCTCCACTGGTTGCAAAACGAAGATTATGGTCTCAGTCACTAGTTTGATGCCTTCTTCAGTACAGCATGATATTCATTTTATGGTCCCATTTAGAGTGAAATAGACAGTAAAGCAGGACACTGGCTACCTCGTAATTAACAAGTTGCTATCACAGTGATGTCCTAAGGTTCTCAGTCAGACCCATCCGTCTCGTCCACATATGGTCACTTCTGGCTCCAAAAACACCAAGATGGTGACTGCCAAAATGCTGAACTTTAGGCTTCAAAATGATAGTCCACAAACCAGTGTCCACTTCTTTTATACAGTTTATAGTCATGTCAACAAAAAAAAGTTTGGGAGCCGTGGCACAACGTGAAGGATTTAAAAATGTCTTATTTTTTGTGCCAAGAAAGGACAGCAGATGAGATGCTTGCACACCAATGCAACTGGGCTGGACAGCCACAAAAAATGCAAAAAAAAAAAAGTCAATTTATTCAGAACATTCGTGCACAAAAAGAAAGGTGCTCAAAGTGCAAATAATAATGACAATAATAAGTGATTAAAAACAGCAGCAAACATTTCAGTCCTTGACTATCATCAGTGCTACTGACATGAGTGCTTCACAGAACAGATGTAGACACAGACAGATTATTACCAGGTGTGATGAATCAGTCAGTCGGTGCCACTAATTAGATGACATCAACTCTGAGGAGCAGAGGACTGACTCCTAAACACAATGACCTGTCCAATGAGTATTGTACAAAACACAATATCCTCAAACACCAATGTATGATAGCAGAACATATACTAACACACACACAAACTATACTATACCGACGCGCCAAAGATAAACTTTTTTGTCCTTTTTGTATGATTACATTTAAATGTGATGGGACGTGACTCTTAGTGTGTTTCTCTCTGTGTGTCCAGTTTGACTCTAACGGTGACGGTCAGATCAGTTTAAATGAGCTGCGTGAAGCCATGAAGAAGCTGATGGGAGAACAAGTGACCAACAGAGAGATCAACGAGATCCTGCGAGATGTCGACCTCAACGGAGACGGCCTGGTGGACTTTGAGGGTGGGAGAAATTCTCTGTGCATGAATGGGATCGTTTAGACAACAATCTTCCTCCCTCTCACTCCTCTCTTGTCTTTTCAGAGTTTGTGCGAATGATGTCCCGCTGACCCGGCCCAGCTGCCCACATGTCAGATGGACAGACAGACATTATGCAACTGCTGGATTAGAGAACACACTACATTGTAGTGAACATGCTTCATCTGCTTGTAACAGCACACATCTAAAATTATATTTTTCTATTGCATGAAGAAAAAAGAATAAAAGGCTTTGAATTGACAAATCAAGCCGACATTTAACACGACTATCCACATCTTAACTCCACGATGAAGCACTTTAACAGCTGTAAAAACATATCAAAAGCTTCATTGGAAACATTTATGACTTTGTGTTTTTAGATGTATTTTTATATATCAATGTTTGAGCTTTGAGTGTAAAAATCTTTTTTTTAATTAAAGAAATGTACAAAAATCGGAGGGTTGAGCAAATTATTGTGATCCAGGTAAACTTCACCATACCATAGTCCATAAATAGGGAGTTAATAGCATGAACTGCTTTTAGCATACTGGTGGTCCGATGGTTTGTTGTATTGTGACCAGACTTAGAGAGAGGCTTCCTGGCTTAAAAGGGGATTCAACAAGAACATGGACTGTTGCGCCGACGTAAACACGGTGTGTAGGAAAATATGAAGAGGAGCAACTGATCCAAACAAGTCAGAAGGCATGCATAAACATCATATTTTCCTCATTAATATAAACAAAAGGTTTCATCACTTAAGTCAAATGTAAACTTGAAAGTTGTGATAGAAAATAGTTGAAAATGTTTACCTTATTTCTGCAAACAATGATTAATATTCAGCATCAGTATAAGGAGCTGTTTATCAAAATTCAGTTTGGGTTAAAGGAGTTTGCTGGTGATTTATAATTGCACTCTTATAACGCTGTCATACGTACAATGGGTACTTAAAATCAAGCATTTAAATTGATAAGAGCAGAACCAGAGATATTACATACATAAACCTGAGTATCAATAATGCAACGGCCTTCCTCAGAGCAGTCTCACTAGAACTAACCAGAAAAGAGGAAGAGAACAATCAAACCTCAGTGACCAGCAACAAATTAAAAGAGCTGTGACACCGTGGCAGGTGCAACAACAAGCATTGTTCAGTTGAAAAACACTTGACAAACAATCTTGCCAGCTGGTATTTTTGTGCTGTTTTGATTGGAAGAAAAGTAGAAGATACAATTCTTAGCAGGTAATAAACTCTACATTTGCCAAACCTAACTTAAGGCTATTTCTAGAGATTTATAAATCAAATGCGGTCACACATTTTGGGCCACAAGAGGACAAAACAATCACACAAAAAATGGCCGTCTACAAATAAAAAATGCAATGGACACCGAGGCAGGTGCATCATCAAAGCAGACGACGCCTACTTGTATGAACAATATAAACTCCACAGTGGCTGCAGCCACAAACACACATATTGAAGCAAAAAAAAAAAACATACACAAACACACACAACGATAGGATGACATTTGTCCAACACATTCTCACTCCGACCTCGTCACATATCGACATTTGGTCAGGGACCTTCCATGTCTAGATACAATGTGAAAGGTACCCTGGGTGCGTTGGTTGTTGACGTTCTGGGATGCCGTGTCAAGTTCTGCCTGTTATATGCATTGTCTTCTTTCAAAATACACTTCCGTTCATACTGGAAATATACTGTTTACAAACTGTCTCTTTAAAAAAAAACACACCATGTCAGTACAACACCACAAATTGATGTTTGTTTTCCTCCAACAACGAACGCACAAGGTTGGGTTTAGGAAAAAAGAACAGGGTTTGGCTTGATAATCTTGTGGGACACAAACACAGCTCTCCCAGTTGAAAGTCGTGTTTGTTGGGCTCATCCACGACCCTTCCACCCAGCCTACTTGGACTTAAGCTGCCTTAACTTTCGTTCTTGTCCTGCCATGTTTCGCCCTGACATCGCCAACCGGCTGCGTATCACGCCAACGTTAAAGGACAGCTTTTTTTGTCAGGGTCTGATGCCACAATTCACTGCCCAAGCATCGGATTTTGCAGACTTCTGAGTGAGACCGGGTTGTCCACTCAGCCTCTCACTGAGCTCCTCAAGATTTTCAAACAGGTCGAGCAGAATGAGGCTCTGCAGAGATGAAAAGACACCAACAGCAGAAAGGAGTCAAACACACCTCGCTGAAGGTAGAAGTCCCTACGCAAATGTAGAAGTCACGCTGGAGGATCCACCATGAGTATTTTTTGGCATGTTAGTCAGTGTGCACCTGTTCAAGCTGTCAGCATACTCTTAGGTGTGTTTGGATTTGAGCCATTTGAGCTAATTATCATATTACATATTTATACGGTTCACAAGCTGCTGAGCTGCTAAAGATGGGTCTATTTACCTGTATTATGTCACCTGCCTATGGAGTGTCTCATTTTTAATGGAAAATACAAACAAGGTTGTGTATCAGCAGAACTGTAGGTGTGTCCTGTTATCTCACAAAGCCGATACACAATCCAGCAGGCTCCACAATGATGTCACATGATCAGCATCACAGGTCTAAAATGGCCCTGTTGGACAACTTTCTGTCTTTTTCCAGAAGCTGCATTTTTCAAAACATTGTATGAATAGGAGGGTTTTCGTAGCTGACTATGCAAAGCTTACCAAACACCATTCAGCATGAGCACAATGGAGTGTTTATTCGCAACCATATCATCACAATGAAAACTATGAACATGGGCGTCACACAAAGAACACAATATTTTCCTTAAAAAGTTTAAAGTCAAGCACATGATATTTGGTGTGTAGCTAGCATCCAAAATACAGAGTCTTGATTAATGATAAATCAGAATGGATTCATTTCATGTTTGTATTCATCTTATTACTTTATTTGTCTGTTTTGTTCATTGACATTTTCATTTGGGGGATTTTTCTGTAATAAGTAACAACAACAACATCTTTGAAATCAAGATTTTCCTTTTTATTGAAAACTTGGCCAGGATTCTGTACAGCAGAGAGGGTGTGCAATGCACAGGGGCAAGAAGACGGGGGACAGGGGGCTCTAGGGACTCAGTTTCCCATGGTGCATCATACCCTGAGCCGAGAATCGAGTGTGTAAAACAGCAAGAGGTGTCGTGTTCCCTCTTTGGTGTCTCAGAGGACTGTGGAGGGGAATGAAGTGAGGGACTAAAAAAAGGGAGAAAAGGGGGGAAAGCAAAGCTCAGCCCATAGGGGAGAAAGAGAAAAGTAGAAACAGAGAGGAATGGAGGGTGGTCCTGCTGGTCCTTCCACTGAGGTGTCTTCTCTGATCAGGGACAGATCTAGATCCTCACCCTTCCCCTCACTGCTTTAGATCATAGACCGTTTAAGGTACTGAGGTAAGGCCTCAGACATCTCTCCCCCTTTCCCTCTTCCTCCGCCCCTCTCCCTCACTTCCGCTCTTTCTCTTTCTCTCCTTCCCTGAGCCTCACTTGCTGGCCATGGTGTAGCAGCCCTGTTGGTGCCACTGCATGTCACGGATACGCCTCACAGACTGGAACTGAGGATGGCGGGCGCCGTACTCGTTGAAGTGTCTGAAGTCGCCCTTCTCCAGCAGGTACTGGCTGCCACGGTATCCAGGGAACTGGTATCCCACCCAGCTGGAGGAAGAAGAGGAGACATGTCAGTACAGGATTGACTTTTGTTAAGTCTTTGAGCTCTGTCACCTGTGATCACTTATACTCACGTTCCACAGCTGACAATGATGCTGCCCACTCTGTCGGTGAAGCCGTAGGAGAACAGGCTGGGAACGTCATCATCCATGATCTCCATCTTACGGCCCTTGAACTCTCCGACCTCGTACAGGCAGATCTTGTGCTTCTCGGGATCCTGGAAGAGAGAAAACAGGGACAGACACAAGTTTAGGGGGCAGTCTAAAGAAAAAGAGAAAGGGAAAGTTTGAGAGTATCTAAACAAGTTTTTATACCATTCTGACGGGCCTGAAGGACAGCAGGTAGTCGTTCTTCTGGCAGTTGCTCCAGGAGTCCCAGCGAGGATACTCTCCCTTCTCCAGGATGTACATCTCACCGCAGAAGTTCATCTGCTCAAAGCCCACGAAGCTGCGCATGAGACAAAGTCATTAAGTATCCATGCAAAGACAAGCGCTTTAAATGTACATGTTTACGTGTCGTTTTGTGAGACTTACGGTCCACACTCAACGCGCAGGGAGCGCACGCGGTCCATGCCCATCTCACACACATTCATGCACTCGTTGCTGATCTCGATCATGCGACCCTGGAAGTTCTCCTGGTCGAACACGTACATCTGGAGGGGACAGATGAGTCAGTAAAACAACAGTGATATGTAATATGATAGACTGAATATATCACAATGTGAGAGGCACCCACCTTGTAGGACATCATTCCCATCTCAGACTTCTTGCTCTGAGCAGCCTTCCCATCGGTCTGGGAAGAAGTCTTGGACTTATCTCCACTGGACATGATTGCTGTGAGACCGAGAGGAAAAAAAAGACACTAAGTGAGATGATGTGACAAATCTATGCTGTTTTCATTGGTGTAAATGTATCGAGATAGAAAGGAAAGATTATAAATGCTAAATCTGAAAAAGTACACCTCTCCCCCCTGATTTGTCTCTCCAAACACACCTGCAGCTGCACAGCATGTACGTGTACCTTACCTGTCTGTGTGTGCGATGCCTACGACGAGACTCACTCAGAGTGTGTGCGGCTCGGAGTGCGCCCCTCCCTTTTATACGCTGGCGCCCATAGGAGAGGGATTATGGGCAGAGAAACAAACCTGCTGAGGTCAGAGGCGCGAGACAAAAGAAACCCCACATCATCAGAGAGGGACGGACAGAGGGGATGGGCGGAGGCAGAGGAGGACTGACAGAAGCTGGGGAACAGACCGAGGACCAGTTACTAACAGAAATACTGAAATAAAAGTTGATGAGCAACTTTAGAAGTAAATAATGTGCCCTGAATCATAATAATTCAGCCTTATATTGTCCTGTTAACACACCAGTCCACTAATTCCGAGTATAAATCAGTATACACAGTGACATGAATAATTTGATTGTGGCTACATGAATGTGTGATTTCAAACCTCTGGCATAAGGCAGCTAAAGCAGAACATAATGTCACAGAAGTATTCCAGGCTTCATGTTTCCAGATGATATCAGTGAGTAACATTCATGTGTAATACATCAATCTGAATAAAATGTCTCTTCACTTGAAGTCAGAGTGTTTCCAACTTTTCATCTGGAAGACCCCCACATATAGATGTAACACCACAGACCCACATTTCATAGGATTTATTTTGGCTGAGGTTTGATGTCATTTATAATTGGATAAACTGGGATGTGACTGCAGGGAAGCTTTCATCAGAAACTGTTGGATTCAGTGTTGTGGGAGTGCCTGAGGACTTTGGAAACCACTGAGCTACAGCTAAACCGCACATCTGTGTGTACACAGGTGGACCCAAGGGTGTAGGTTTCAACACTGGAGGGGGACATATATGAAATGGGGGTTTGGGGATCCTTTGGCAGAACATTTGGAGCATTAATAAACACTTGATTTCCTGCATTTACATAATTTTTTATGCACCTCTTTGTGACATTTCTGCATCAATTTATGGTAAAATATATTTTTCAAAATGTTTATTTTCATCTTTTTATTGTGAGGGACAAATGCACATGTTTTAAATATTAAGGGGGGCATGTCCCCTGCGCCCCCCCCCCTTAACTTTACGCCTATGGTTGTACCTGCACCCTCAAAGGTGCGCGTGGAATGAGATGCCATGTATGAACAGCACTTAGATCAAACTTGTAGCTGTCTAACTTGTCTGTACACTCATGCAGACCCATCCCGCTATCTCCTTCTGTGTCCCCCCCGCGGTGCCTCTCTGCTCCGCCGTTAATCCCCACATTCTCCACCCCGATCCCGGCCCTTTGTGCCTGGGCACGCGCTGGACTGCTGACCGGGGTCCGAACATACCGGAGCGCCTTTGTTCCGGAGCACCAGCAGCACTATGGGATGTGCTGAGCTGGCCCCTGGAGCTGGACAACAGCCTTCCAGCGGCGGGAGCGCGCCTCGCTGCTGGGCGCTGAACCGCTGCGCCAAATGGACGCTGCGCATGGACCGAGTCAGAGGCGTGGACGCGCTCCGGCAGGCGCGCTCCCCGACCGTCGGTATAAAACTGAAGCGCCAGGTTCTCTCAAAGCTCTACGCGAGGCAGGCGGTAGGCGCGTACCACTTTCGAACTCTTCCAATAAAGTGCCAAATAGGTAAGGATGCATATCTCTGCTCTCAACACAGCTCAGGGTCAGACAGACAGGTGCCTAACACAGACACTGAAAAGCAAAAGCACTTTCTGAAACACTTGTTCAACACCTTAACTGTTATCAGTATTTCATATTTTATATTTTCAATTACTTTAAAAACATTTTAAAAGGTAAATGAACTGTTTCTGGTCTCCAGATGTTGTAGTTCAGATGTGTTGTAGCTGAATGATTCACAGTGGTGTGTCTGTAAATGGATATTGAGCACCATCATGTTTTACACTTGGAAAAAGTGGCCAAATACTCTAGAATATTGAATTACTGATGCTCGAAACCAGTCTTCAAAGGACATTTTCTCCTCCTACATCCTTATCTTACCTTGCTTTTCTTTTCTCTGTCCTCATCTGAACCTCAGGAGTAAAGATGTACAGAACTACAAGGTCCCCAATGATGCAGCCGCTGGTCAACTCAGGAATGGGCATGGCTCCTTTCTTCAAGGTAAACACATTCATTTGTTCACACATTATATAATTCTTGGTAAAGATGGACAGGCAACCTTATTGCCAAACTCGTTACTTGTTGTTTGATGTTTCTCACTCTCCATGTCTCCCTCAGGTGACTGTGTTCGAGCAGGAGCATTTCCAGGGCAAGTGCCTGGAGTTCACCTCCGAGTGCTGCAACATCCAGGACTGTGGACTGGACAACATCCGCTCCATCAGGGTGGAGAGCGGAGCGTAAGTGTCTCAGACTTTTCCTCTGGTTAAAAACAAGACACAGATGAGAAGTTAATGAAATATACAGATGGGGTGAATCAAGAAATGTTATTATCATACACCCAACCTAAACAGCAACAGGAGATAAAGAGGAGTCATGTGGGAAGCTTTAAGCACTGAGACAATTGAGTTGTTGACTCTGCAAAGTGAGCTGTGTGGTTTTGTTTTGTTGCTCTTGAGCCTGGTAGAGAAAGAGATGTGTTAATTCTCCAAAATCCAGTTTGGAGCATCCGTTTATTGTCCTTATTATCACCTTTTTCTATCATTACAGTCACTATTTTATATTTCTTTTATGATTGTCTTTATGGTTTTTATATCTTGAAATATATATATGTAAAATCTATTTACTCACACTGTGAAATAGTCAGAATTTTTCCAAACTAAGTTAGATTTCAGAAACACACATCTTCAGATGGACACACAGTAAAGTGATGTTGACATATCTCTCCTTCTCTCTCTGAAAAGCTGGGTGGGTTTTGAGCACCACGACTTCCAGGGCCAGCAGTTCATCCTGGAGAGAGGAGAGTACCCCCACTGGGACGCTTACAGTGGCTCCATCTCCTACCATGTGGAGCGCCTCATGTCTCTGCGCCCCATCTACTGCGCTGTGAGTACTTCCTGTCTCTTAGTGTTCAGGTGACAAGCGACGGATAACCTCAAGAGTCCGAAATTCAACTGTTTGTTTCTCTGTCCCGCTGCAGTCCCACCAGAGCAGTCGCATGGTCATCTTTGAGAGGGAGAACTTCATGGGCCGCAGCGTGGAGATCTGTGACGACTACCCCTCTCTGCAGGCCATGGGCTGGATGATGCCTGAAGTTGGCTCCATGCACGTGCAGTGCGGCGCGTAAGTTTCTGTGTGGACAGCAAGAATTAGATGCAATTTATCAGCAAACACTCCACTTTCCATATGATTTACTGGACATCCATTTCAAATCTGACTTTCTGCTCTATCAAACTCGACAAACACACTGTCACCACAGCCCCTCATTATCTTTTATAAGTAATAGACACACCAGCTGGAAGCTTCAAGTGTGTACTAAATTTGTTACAAAATTTGTCCCGCTAACCCTTGTTCCCTCTTTATGCAGCTTTGTGTGCTACCAGTACCCTGGCTACAGGGGCCAGCAGTACATCATGGAGTGTGAGAGACACAGTGGAGACTACCAGCACTGGAGGAACTGGGGCTCCCACTGTCAGACCCCTCAGATCCAGTCCATCAGGCGTATCCAGCACTGAGAGGAGGACAGGCTGAGACTGAGACAGCAGCTCCCCTCCACCCCCTCCCTTCATCCCCAAAACCCCCTTCCCCCTCTTTCTTTCTTTCTCTCTTCAATCCTTTCCTTCCTCTTGACTTGAGCCGCAACAGCCGCCCCAACACCACTACTGATTTACAGCCGCTGCCAGAGTGTGATAAGAGACAATATCGCACTGTTAAAGCACAGGGAAACACACGCTCCACCACACACACATGCTGACATAACTGACACTCACACAGTGTCTTTTTATTTGGTTTAGAGGTCCCTACACACTCACACACAAACACACACCTGCGCTGCACTCCTCACCTGAGCTGGGCGATGAGCAGAGCGACTCCTCAGCGAGCTGGAACCAAACAGAGGGGGGAGATGAAGCTCCAACGTGGCGCTGTGAGCGGGAAACCTCCCCGGCAGTCTCCTCAGTGCAGTCGACTGTGCTGTGGTGCAGCTCAGATGTGTTTTGTTGTTGTGTGTAGGAGGTTGATCCACAGGTTGATAACTAATAAACTCATTTTCACTTCAGGTGGTTTTGTTTCATTAAGTTTGTATGTGATGAATAAAGTGTGCTTCATCTCTCTTTGCAGCATGAAACACACCACCTGCAGGTGTGATAGGTGCCTGTAAACTGTCTAGAACAGTGGTTGTGGCTGCAGTGGGCTTAAATAGAGAAACTAGAATTCAGAATGTCTATGGACGCTTCTGAAACTTAAAAGTATGTAGCAGGAGTAACTGGTATTTGTACCATGTGTTCAAGCCTGAAAATGGAGCCACATGTTTATGTGTATTCAAAAGCATAATTGCCAAACTAATTAAAAGTGCTAAATTAGACAAACAGCATACTGTAAAGGAAGATGAGGACTAATGGAAAAAGGTGCAGGACAGGGGAGGAAACAGGACAAACATCCAGTATTTTAATGACACTGTTTAGTATGGCTGAGAGAGCTGAACGTAAAAACAAAAAAAAAAACCCATAAAAATAGCCAAAAAACAAAAAATAAAATATTTAGTAAAATGCTGCAATTAAATAAAACACAAATAAAATATGATTTGCTATTTTGACAATGAGCAGCACAAAGAAATTCGATACACTGTAGAACAACATGGTGGACTCCACTGAGGAGGACCTGCTCCATATGTAGATATAAACAGCTCACTCTAAGGTGACGAAAACATCATTATTTCCCAGTGATTAGGCACTACTGAAAACATAGTTATGGATATTATAAAGCCTACCATTTCTGCGAATAGATGCCCCTAAAGCTGGCACACTCGTTAAAAGATTTAAACTGGCGAAACACGATCTGACTTTTGTTATGAAGTAGTTACTGGAAATGCAATGTGATTTTCACTAAACTTAGCACATACTAGGGGTAGGGGAAAAATGGATACAGCGTAGTATCGCAATATTTTTGCATGGCAATTGCGTATCGTCACACAGTGCCGAGTATCAGTTTTTTGTATTATATAAATATCAATATTACTAATACAAAATAAACGTTACTTTCTTTTATTAGATAGTACAGATGTTGACAAAGTTTTCCTCCGGGGACGTAATTTACAGTATACAGTATACAATACTCAGCATATCGCAACACGTTTAAAATCGCAATAATATTGTACCGTGACTTAAAGTATCGTGATAATATTGTATAGTGGAGCCTCTAGTGATTGCCAGCCCTAGCACTTACGGCTATCGTTCATCATAAATACAGGGAGCGATGGAACAGTCAGGAGCCACAGTGTGGAAACTAACTCCTCTCACTGTGCCCTGCTGTCCAAACTCATACCACCTGCACGTTCTGCGCCTGCGTGAGAGGAAATAACTCTCCATACCAGCAGACAGTGATGCTCTGTGTTCATCATTGAAAAATGAAAACTGGAAGACTAGGACTCAAGACGCTAGATAGCAAGTGAGCACATTAACATAACCTGATGTTGGAAGAATAAAGGATATTAATTGTGAGGCAGTGAACAATAACACAATTACGAGCTGTTTCTGCTAAAGAGCTCAATAGCGAAAATTTTTTAACAAGTTTGTTTTGATATCACAGCGTCTTGACTTTAGCTGTTTGTTTGCTTTCCTCACTCCCATTTTCTCTTCTCATGCACTGAGCTGAACGGCCAATCAGCTGGCATCCGATCACAGTTGGTCACAGAATGACAGAAAAAGACCAGTAATTGCCTGACTTCATTAAAATGTTTGTTTCGCTGCCCACAGATCTCTGTGACCTGAACTATTACGCCAGGGCCACACTGCCAACGAAGAACTGCGAAGCGCAGCGCACTGAAATTCTCGCGCAAGCCCGTTCACATCAGATGCGCATTTCTCCACGCCGGTCGACAAGCGCTTCAGCTCCCACCTGTTGTCTTTGTCACATTTGGGGCTGTTTTTCCATCATGTGTATCTCTTTCTCTTTGCGTGTGTGTGTGTGTGTTCATCTCTCTCTGGCGCTCTGTTTAGATACCACTGACTAATATGTATAGCCTATATTCCTTCCCGGCTTGACGCATTTGCTCGCAGCTCGCGCAGAAAATAGACCAGACACCGAAACAATCGCTGCAGTGCCGGCCACGGAGCTGCGCAGCGCGGCCGGTGTGGATGACACAATCGGTTAACATGGGCGCCAAAAGGAAACTGGCGTCACTTCGAGGCTATTCACAGAGCTTCCGCGTCCGGTGTGGCCCTGACATTAAACTGCTGCTACCACCAGTACCTACAGGTCTTGCCAAATCAATTAGGACTCAAACCTTTGAGACTGCCACTTTAACTTCCTTGTACATCTTAAAATGAAATCCAGAGTGACAGAGCAGAGCTGCTGCAGGAACTAGAGAAGAATTTTTATTGTAGAAACCAGAGTCCTCGACACTGTTAAACATAACCTGAGAGTAAAACAAGGAAGACACAAGTTTTCCTGGAACATTTACAAACTGTGGCACAACAGAGGTTGACACTATCAATCATATTTACAACTTATACAGTCATAGTCATATTTACAACTAATAAAACACTCTTAATTGCTTTGACAGTACTTAAACCTGATTTTGTTTTTGCGTTGAATCTTTTTCTAAAGTGTTTGGTTAGTTTCGGTTGGTGTTGTTCTCAACACTTGACAGTTAAAACAAACTATGCTGAACATTTTTTAATCACATATTACTGGACTTAGTAGTAACAAATCTGTGACTCTCTCCATAAAATCAACGGCTAAATATCTTCAACATCCAAAAAAAGATCACAGTCAGCTTTGACGGTGTGACACTGGCTAGGTCTGAATACTGAACTCAAGAGCTGAAACTCAACAGCTGCATATAAACTGCACAGTCCTGTTATTTTGTTTATGCATTATGTTGCACATCTTTTCTTTCATTCCTTTCTATCTAATCAAAATTATGTTGCTCACAACTTTTCTTTTCCTAAACTTTGGTAGAATAGGAAAACAAAAATCCCTCACGTGATTGTCAGTGTGTTTGCACATTGAGGTGAACAAAATGAAAACAGAACACGTTTACTACTAAACCATGTTTGTCTCGATCTCTGTCACTGTTACTTACAGCTGAATGAAATCAATTCACAAATGTTTTCTGAGAAATGTCGGAAAAAACAAAAACTGAATACGAGTATAAAAGAAAACTGGAAATGTAGGAGCACCTAAGTCTGACACTTCCTGTCAACAAGCTCACCTTAATCAACAGTAATGAAGACCGACGATGACTCGTAGTCTGTCTCTTCACCAACAACATCAATGTCCTCATCTTCCTCACCTTCTGAAGACTGAGTCCAGTTGATGATCACTGGATCAAGGGCGGGGCTGGAATCGCCAATCACATCAATGTCTTCGTCGTCCTCCTCTTCCCAGCTTCCTGTCGACCCCAGACGCACCTCCTTCTCTGAATGTAAAGAGGGTGGAGTAAAATGCTTCACTGTGACACCGCTGCTCTCCATCTCTTCATCCATCAAACTTTGCTCTGTGAGTTTGATTTTAGTCCACACTGGTTCTGCCTCTCCTTTTTCTCTTCGTAGACCATCTCTTGCACTGGAAACCTCCCCCAATTCTCTGGTTGCTACTTCACAGACAATGTCTGCGGAGAAGGAGCTCAGTGTGTGTGTTTTAGGCGTCGGCTGTGCCATTTGCTCAAAGCAAACCCTCTTGGTCACAGTAGAATTATCACTCGTCTCCTCTTCTGACTCTGCTCTCCTCTTCACTCCCCTCGGGTTCTCTGCCTCTTCCTGTGGCTGGACAGTCAATTCTTCTTCATGTCTCTCTTTATTTCTCTCTGGCTGTTGATCCATGCCACAGGGCTCCACAGACTGTGACTGAATTGGTGGTGCTGAGCTCACATCATTTGATAAACTGAGGAACTGTCCATTTTTCTTGGGCCCGCCTGTGTGGCTTGGTGGGACTGCTGAGGACGGCTGTTTGTCTACAAGTGGCTCAAGAAAGGGCATACTGTCCTGTAAAGTAAATTAAACTTATTAAATTATACAGACAAATACAACAGAATAACTGGCAAATTCACAGAAGGACTGAGTGGCTTTTGCAGCTGCTAAACCTACACAAATAAGACAAAAAGAAACTGTGTGATTCTCAAAACATCCACAAAAAGAGAAATAGTAATTCTCCATTATCAGCGCTAAAAGCCACATGCAGTTAACGTGAAATTATTTACATTGTGAGTGAGCTGGCGTTAACTAAAGCAAAACAGGTATCTTTTCTTTTGTCTTCTAGTTCAAATAATGTGAGCTTCTTTTACACTATGAAGGTGTACGTTTGAAAACGTTATGAGCACTGACAGACTGGGAAATTAAACTCCAGCTAAAGTTTCTGTCTGAAGTTTAAATTCTTTGCGCTACATTTTGAGAAATGCTTCTGCACCTCGTTGGTCAGGACCTGGAGCTTGTGTCCGCAATTGTTCTCCCCCCTGTGTTTTTGGCGCAAAGGCAACATTCATACTTTGCCACATAGTTAACGGCAATCACATGCAGACAAAAAAGGGCAAATTGCACTCAGCTGCAAAACTTTATGGGTGTGATTGTGCTGTAATATAATTAGCGCAATATCTTTTGTGGCCCTGAGACGGGGCAGATAGTGGTTGAACGTGATGTGCAGTTTGTGGTGCTATCAGCGGCCGTTAATGCCTGGGTCCAGACCTTTGAATCTGCCCAATCCACAAGCTCAACTTGACTGATTCATTTGGCATTGTGACATGAAATGGCGGCTTCTAGGTTAAAATAAAAATGACCAATAAGCGCAGGGGGACTGAAGCTGAAAACACACGGGCGCCACTGCATCACGTCCTGTGACGTGCGTCAAGTGCCGCCTCTAACACACACTGAATGCGTCACACTGAATCTTGTTAACAGGCAACCACAACAAAGTTATCACTACTTCTACTGAAAGATCTGTACCTCTACCACCTCTGAGTTAGCTTAAAATCACGTGTGAAGAGCCCCTAATTAAACGTGATTTCTCACCTAAGGAGTCGATCTCCAGAGCTCTGACTCGCCAGGCAATATCTTTTTGGCCATGGTCTTTATAATGACGGGATTATGGGTCGTTTAGCTCGGGATATTTCTTGACCTCAACAACGAGTCTCTCCTCATCCATTCTTTGTCACACACGAGACAGCAACAGAAACAGAGTTCTCTTTATGCATGAATGGTGAGGAGAGGAGTCCACCTGCTACGGGAGCTGGTGCGTACAAGCAGAGAGCGGGTGGGGGGAAAATGCATTCAATTATGGGAGCAGTGAGGCTGGAAACAGGACAGTGGCATCCAATGCTGCAGGTCAGTGTGTCCAGGAGCACCAACATGCGTCTAGCCGCCACTGGTGTGGAGTTGTACATTTAAAAATAATAATGATAATAATAACGCCGTTGGTGTGGTTTGGCCTTCAAAAGTGGTTAGTTAGTGGTTAGAGAAAATAGAATCTTCCCCCCTCGATGGAAATCAATTAATGTCAGACTGAAAACAGAGGACAATTCTGTCTGATGTCTGGCAGTGGCTGCAATCCTTTGTGAATTTGCCTCTAAGAGTCTAAAGTCTACAAGAAGGCTAGCATCTCTGCAAAGCTGTACTTCTGCCCAGCAGTGCTTTAAGTTTAAAGCTAGTAGGCCCGTTTCCACTGAAGAAGTTCCTGGTACTATCTGGGGGGCAGGAACTACTACAGGAACGTTCCTGGTACTATCTGGGGGGCAGGAACTACTACAGGAACGTCCTCTCGTTCGGCCCTCTCAACCACCGTGTCTCCACTGAGAGAGCGGAGTACGAGGAAGGTTCCTGTAAAGTTACGGGCTCTGGATGTAACGTAATCGTTGCGCAACCATTTTGACCGGGGCGACGTAGGGATGCCGTTAGCCGATAGCGGTGTCTGTAGTAACTCACTAAATGGCCCGTGAAAAAAATATTTTTTCCAGCGGATGTCTTAGTTACAACATGATTGAGCTAACTGGAGTAGTTTCATGTCGTATCCGACAAC
>NC_065509.1:23157121-23218585 GCF_006386435.1 Epinephelus moara
GAGGCAGGGACTTGTTTAGCCCCTGTAAAAGTTCCGGAACTCTGTCCTTCGGGGGTGGTTCCTGCGGTGGAGACACGCACCAACGACCCCGGCCCCGTAAAATTACCCCGAAGTTCATGCGGTGGAAACGGGCCTAATGTCATCATGCTAACATGCTCACAATGACAATGCTAACATGCTGATGTTTAGCAGGTATACTGTTTCACATTTCACCATCTTAGTTTATCGTGTTAGCCGGCTACATTTGTTAATTAGCACGAAGCTCAAGATACTGCTCAGGCTGATGGGAATAACATTAGTTGAACAGGCAATGATGTCACATGAAACGATAAAAGGTTACAAAAAATTTGCAGGCTTCATTGTCTGGGAGCAATAAATGTCTGTGCAAAGCTTTTAGACAACACTTTGGCTTGCTGGAGGTGTTAGAGGAAAGGGGAATCACCAAAGCTGACAGGATACATTCTCTGGGGACCATGAATGTCTGTACAAAATTTCATGTCAATCCATGCAGCAGCTGTTGACATGTTTGAGCCATTGTTATCTCGAATACCTCACTGCTAATGTGGCTAAAACCGTAGCATAGACAGACAGATGTAAGGAAGACACAGTCGTGTACACAAGGTCTGTGAACTTGTAAAAAAGGTCCATGCTCACCATATGTGCTTCTCTAAATCTACTCCTGATCGGGTAAATCTTTGTGCTCCACGAGACTGGCTGATGCTTTTCAGACAAGTTGTCACATGGCGCTGATGATGACGTCGTCTTTAGTTTGGCAGGAATCTGTAAAATATATATGTACAGACAAACGATTTGACACATTTTCTGTCTCATTCTGTGACACAATCATATTTCACCCTCATATTAATATCAGTTATCAGACTTTGACTCGACCGATGATGACAGCAGACATCATCAGGAGCATTAGTGGAGAGTAGTTTGAAAAGTCTGTCACCTTGACTTCCAGACAGCTGACATCCTGCAGTGCAACTTTGGTTGGCAGCGAGACACTCCTCTCCAGTTTCACCACAGGCATCTGCTGCAGCTGCTTGTCTACTTGGTCATGAACAGTTTTCGCTTTTGCTTTACTCCTTGGCTCTGACTTCCTCACCTTCACGTTAATCCCAAATGCATACTCATTTTTTCTTCTCCTCCGTCGTTTGGCCGGTGCTCTGACTTTCCCCGGTGATCCCTCAGTATGTTTGGATAGAGCGGCACTGGGAGCAGAAGCCTTGCGTGGCTGTGAATGTCCCGGCTGTCTTCTGGCTGCATCACTCTTTTGCAGTTCAGTTATCTGAGAGTGTCTGACTGGACCAGTTGTGTGTTTATTCTGTAAATGATGGTTGTGAGGCGTCTTGGCTTTTCTGTCTTTGCTCAGGACGGTATGAGACTGACTAGACTCTGTGCAGCTCCGACTACCCATCTCCACCTCTTCCCTGGCAGCACAGCTGTCAATGTGCTGCTCAAAGGACTGGAGGAAGTCATCAAGTATCTCACTCAGCGCTCCTTCTCCCTGATGCTGCAGAACGGGCATCTCATAGTTTGCAGTGGAGTGGCCTTGTTGTTTGTTTTGGGCCAAAGTACTGCCACAGGAGGCGTTGGCATGACTGCTGCTACTGGATGGAAGAGGCTGAGCGTGGGGAGCACCGTTGTTGTTTGGTAAAATATCGAGGCCCATCATCACTTCCTCCAACAGACGTTCAAAGTGTTCCTCGTGAGAAGCAGGAACTGGAGGAGGGAGGGAGGTGATGTGGAGGAGGGACGAGGCTGGAGGCACGTAAGAGGCTTTAGGTGGCAGCAGGGCGGGTGATGGAAAAGGCTGTGAGGTTGTTGGTTTGGCCTTCGTTGTTGGTTTGGCCATCGCCCTCTGTGCCCTGCCAACAGGAGGGCCTTCCTGCACCAGGGGAGAAAAGCACGTTAATTATGCTACAATACAGAGTGCAGATGTACAAGTATTTCATTTGGATTATGTTAAATACAGGGCAGTGTTTTGTCAGCAGTCTCACCTGCTTCAACTGCTGCGTTGTGCTCCTTTTACGCTGCGTGTTACCTCCTCCTGTCCCACTGTATGGCGGCATGTCTCCACTCTGGCTGGACTCCCACACACTGCTGCGCCCTCTTCTCCTCTTATTGGTCTTCAGAAGCTCTCTGGTCTTCAGGTACAACTTCCTGCCCGCAGCTCCTCCGCCCTGACCTGTCTTGGAAGCCCTCAGCCCCCACCTCTGCAAGAACATCTTCTGCAGCCTGCTCACCCCCACCTCCTGCACATCCACCATCTGCGTTAACCTTCCCCTACCCCTCCCTCCCGTTCTTGGTCTCGCGGCTCTCCTCTCACCCGTCCCAGCTCTCCTTGCACCTCCCGCCCCTGCTCCCTGCCTCCTCCCTGCTCGCCCCCTGGGGGGACCCTCCTCCTCAGGCGGGTTCAGGAAGTAGCTGATGTATCCAGGGATGTTGTCTTGAAACTGCTCTAACTGCTCGTCCTCCCATTCTTCAGCCGCTCTGACAGTGCTGGCTGCTTCCTGGGGGCCCGCCCACCAGCTCTGAGGGTCAGCAGCACACAGGGCCACCTGGCTGGGTAAAGGAAGGGGTGGGGAGATGAAGCTGGGCGGTGGTGCCACAGCAGCGACAGATGTGTGTCCAGCTGCTGTGGATACTTGTATAGAGTCTACGAGAGCAGAGGAAGGTTGGTGCATTTGGTTTTCATCTGGCGGGTAGACGAGGGATATGGGGATGTAGGGAATGTTAGGGGGAACGAGCTGGGAGTTTGTCGTCCCTAAACTCTGGAGAGCAGACATATCTATGGTTTCCAAGGCTGCTGGTTGAGAGGTGGGAGCTGTGTTTACTTCCAGCTCCTCTGTCTGAGTCCACATGTCCATTTCACCCTCTGACGGTGTCTCTTTCCACAGAAACGTGCTCCCCTCTCTCACTTCTCTCCTCCACCTGGCCCGTCTCCCTTCATTCACCTCAGGCATCAATGGCTCCGTCTGCACTCCTACCTCCGCATGCTGCCCGTCCTCTTTTCTGTCCTTAAGATCACCTTTTGCGACCTCCACCAGCCCGTGGATGCCCAGCTTGGCTGCAGCAGAAATAGCATCTTGCTTCTCCTTCTCCCCCTCCCCTGCCATCTCCCCACAGTATAACAGCCTGACCATGTGGAGCAGGGTGCAGGTGCCGAGAGCATTAAACTCCAAGAGGTGGCTCTGTCCTGCAGGGGGTGGCGGTGCGGAGGACAGAGCGGAGGAGATGTGAGGGCTGATGGCTGAGAGAATACAGCTGTGTGCTGGCACTGATATACCTGGAGGAGACAAACAGCGTCAGTAATGATGATGGCTTCCACAACTACATAAAACTAGAACTCCAAATTGTCTGTATCCAAACCTCCTACACAGTGTACTGATAAAATGGACTCACACAGCAAAAGACGATGAATAAATGGCGACAGTGTGGTGTGTGTGTATTTGTAGCTGTTTTTATACCTTCTGTTTTAAGCAGAGTGTCACAGAACTGGCTGCACTGCTGCTGTCTCTGCAGCTCAGCGAGGACGAGGGCTTCAAACCCCGGTTTCTGGTAGCACCACATCTCCCCATCCACTTCAGAGGAGGAGCAGAGAGGAGAGTGAGGGTGGATTAATAAAGGTGATTTGCATTTGGTGCAAATATGTCTTTCTACACGACTGTGACTGCAATAAAACACAGATGTTTGTGTTAGTGACACACTTTGCTTCATGTTCATCAGGCTCATGAAAAGGCACAGCACACCAAGAGCTCACATAACAGATTTAATAAGATTTCATACACACTTATACTGGTACCCACTGGGGAAAAGACTTGACTTCAAACAAACAAAGAGTAATCAATACAAACATAATCAGTGCCTCTTTGTAGGTAAAAAACATTTCACTCAGCACATTTCTGACTCCTCATCTGTGTTGTATTGATCACATCTATTATGACTCAATCAATTTGTTGAGCAGTCAGGCTAATATGAGTGGGATTTTGTCTGTTTTGCACATGTTTCTCTCTCTGTAAAAGCAGAATTTGGACAAATCAGTGTATTATCACCACCACTTATCAGAGATTATGTACTTTTTGTTGAAGTACTGTAAAGCAGCATAACAGCTGTTACAGTGAAGGGAGCTGTTACATTAAACTTACATCACACATTTAGATTGTGTACTTGTGTTATTATTGAGTTAGTTCTGTAGCTATATTTTGACAGTCATTAATTATTTGTGTCCTAAATTTCTGTTTCAAAGAGAACAGTTTAACTGATAGTATTACATTTTGCATATTAAATCCAACAATGACTACGTATTAACAGCCTTGAATGTCAGTTTATTTCTAAACCCCATTGTAGAGAGCCTTTTGCTCACCACAAATTGCATTAAAACTCTCTTTAACAGATTTACTGGTCTTAATAACTGTTAAAATCAGGAATGTGTGCATGAGAAGTTAGTGAGACACCTCATGTGAAAGCATAGTTTTTTAATGCACTGGACAATTTAGAGGTTTTGGGCTAATTTACTTCCATAATATGTCTCCTTTCAGACTGGTGGAAAGGAAACGTCCAAAATACAGATTTAGGTGTTTATTTAAGTTCAGATTTCTGTATTGGAAACGTATGCAAAAGGGCACATTTAAAAAGATAATATCTGATTTGTATATCTAAACTTGTAATACACAAAATAATTATCTTAATTTAAGTAACCAGCTAAAGAAGTTCAATGATCATATCTCTTACTTAAAATTTCTACCCTTAAAATAAGTTCCTCATACTATAAGCCAAAATTCTCAGTTTTAGTAGCACTTACATACACCAGACTATCCAGTTTTATTCCCATGTGTATTCCAAAGGGTTTGAACGGAAGATTTTTGTTCATATTATCAGTCATAGTCTGATTTATGTGACAATTTATTCCTAAAACACACATACTCACACTTCCTGCTCTTAAATTGATAGTACTGTTGCTGTTTTTTTTTTCAATCAAACATATTTTGCAATTAGTAGTTTGTTATTACTTGTATTATTTAATGTATTGTTCTTTATATTTCTGTACTTCTGCGTTATTAATAACACCCCCCTGCAGTGTATTTCATTATTCATTTTTCTTGCCTTTTTGTGTTTTAATTGTACTAAATAAATAAATAAACTAAACTTAAAACATGATAAGGCTGTTGACAGTATTGTCTGGTTTATGGAGTGATAATAAGAGATATCAAAAATCCCCTCAGTGACAGAAATCGACTCTAACATGTGAGCAAAACAGGAACTTTGAACCTGATCTAATCAAATATTCAAATCTTTGTGGGAATGTATGCAAATTAGTGCATACTTAATTAGATACTACATATTAACATAAAACATCGAGAAAACTTATTATACAAAAAAATAATTGTGTTACTATAAGTCATCACCTGTTTCACTTGAGTTTCGTGGTGGTAAGTTATGTATTAGTTACAGATAATGCGGTGTTCACGTGCAGTGTCTCTTTTAATGCTAATCTGCACACCTGCATGTTAGCATCACTGCAGACAGCTAGCAGCAAGCTAACGTTAGCCGCGCTCAACACAACCGGACCTCCCGGGTTAGAGTAAGGAGAAGTAAACTAGTCATAACACACCTCCTGTTAGTTAACATGTCATGAACATTACATTACGGACTACAACTAAACTTCTGACGACAACCTGAGCAGTTTGCACTACTTTCTTCCAGCTGGCTGTGGTGGTGTTACACAAAAACGCGGGCGGGGGACAAACATCTGTTTCACTCACCGTCTCAGTGCTCCCGATAAATCCGGTCCCACGTCAAAGAAATATTATGAGTTGGTTTTAAAATATTTATATGCATAAATGAGATTATCACACAGTATATTGTTTGTTTTCTGTTGTTTTCCCTGTCTGTTATTGGAGGTCATCCTCGGGTCAGCGTGGTCGTCAAAGGCATAACGGTTGCTCACTGTCATGTATCGCTCCGCCACCAGGGGGCAGGAGAGAGCGAGGTACAGTCAAAGAGTACAGACACAACTTGAAACACAAGATAGTTCACTTCTCGTACTTCCTCTTATCGCCTCAAAAAGATGAGCCTCGAAATGTTCCTTTTTGAAACCTGATTTGTACTTTTGTGTTTTATTTCTTTCTGTTTTATATTTGCCTCTGTACACACTATTTGTCTTAGCTCTTCACATTTAAAAAAAAAAAGTATTATTATTGTTGTTTTATTTTCATGCAAGTGCTATAGGAAAAAAACATTATTCTTCTTACTATTACTTTTGTATTTATATTACTATTATTATGTACTTTTTTGATGGTAACTAAATCCATTTACTCAAGTACTGTACTATGTACAATTCTTAAAAAGCTACTTGCTGTATTCTTAAAGTATTTCCATTTTATGCTAGTTAATACTTCTACTCCACTGCAATTCAGAGGCAAATATTGTAGGGTAACATAGAGAAGATGCCCTCCTTTAAGAAAAAAGTAAATTTACTGTATATTAAAAAAATATATATTTGGATATGATTTTACCACGTACATGATGATGATGCATAACCAACACACTGTTGGAAGAAATAAAATGATAAGGTTGCCAGTTTTGTTATTGCAAAACTACAATACAGTACTACTTCTATATGTAGCTATGAATTAAGTAAAGTCACACATGACTACATGAAGATAACTGAACTAAATGGACGCCCTTGGGGGTTTTCAACCCCTGTCTAAAGGAGTGTCTTGCCCCAAAGGGTCTAACTTTACATTTTTACTTTAAGGGAGAAAAACATTTTGTTTTAAATCATTCAAAATTCAAAAAAATAATCTCTCCCCACAAATCCCCCATCATCATATATCAAAGCTTTTTATGTACAGTACATGATACAACAAGATGATAATACATACATTATGATATATTGTTACAGGTTAAGCTACCCAGCAGTATATAAAGTCTTAAAGCCCCACATTTACCAGCTGCAACATTTCAGTGTGCACATTAATCGGGTCATTCTGGATAATGAAAATGTTTAGTTTTAGTAATTTCAGTATATTTTGATGCTTATACTTTTGTTATTTTACAACATAGTTTATATCGCTGTTAAGTTGTATTGTATTATCCTCCTGAGCCCCGAGCTATTGTTTGGTATGCATTTTTAATTTCTCCAAGTTATTTTGGATCAGTAGGATCTGATAAGTATAAAGATTAAGCTTTGTCTTTGAACAGTAAGTAGCTTTTGAAAAAACGATGTCCTTAAATGAGGACAATGGGTTTATTCTTAAAAGTCACAAGTGCCTAATAAAGTATAAAACAGTTTATTTCAATGCCTCAACACTGTTGTACAAAAACAAAATATGAAACAATGCAACATATGCTCAATATTGTGTAACTCTGAGGGTTAGGGTAACTGTTCAAATCCAAAAGTAATACAACTGTTCATTTTGATGCCTGAATATGGCCGTGCAAAAATAAAATTGCAAATAATGCAACATTTCTCTAACTCTATAAATTTTCCTTGCTCCATACTCCAAGCCAGAAATGTCTTTTTCTTGTGTAGGAACAGTCTGTCACATCTAATCGGCCTGTATGAAATGCCCAAGTCCCAGTGTCTCCAAATGAGTACTTCCTAAATAACAGTGTCTTAACTTGTTACTGTTGCTAAAATTGGTCATGTTTGTGCATCATATCAAACTACAAACATTGTCAAGCATTAATAGACAAGTTTTAACTATAACAGTCAATCAGGTACCTTGCTTACTTTTGTAACAGTAAACTGAATTGACAGAGATGGCTGAGATGGATTAGTGTATTGTGCTCTTGCTACCACTAGATGGCACATAAAAGTGTCCATGAATGAGGACAGCAGGTCTAAATTAAGCAGCATGAAGTATAAGGTGCAGCAATCCCAAAATGTGATGTCCTCATATGAGGATGCAGAGTCGCAGGAGGTTAAACTCTTGAGATATTTCCGCAGAATATTAGAAAATACTCAATTTAACAGCACCACTTTAAAGAGATTAAATGCAGTTTGAATAAAACAAGGCTTAAACATGCAGGCAGGATTAATTGTAGGGGTTCACTGCAGAAGTCTGGTGGACTTAAAGTGAAACATTACACATTTGAGGGAAGAAATAACACATCATTCTCTTGAAAAATGAAAATGTTTAATTCAAAAGCATAAAACACACCCTTGCTTCACTCTACATACTCAGGCTTTGCTGCTACAACCTTATTTGGTCTGGGATGACTTACAGTGGCTAATGTTAGCAAAGTTTTGGTATATATTTCTGTGTAACAGTTCGGTGGTTTGGTGACATCTCTCCTTGTGCTACTGTCACACCACCATTTACCAGCAGCTGTTCACCAAAAGTTAAGAAAAATGTTAAAATTATAAAAATGTTTTTTTCTGTAATGACTTTTTAACTGTATATCCATTTGTATCTATGGTGCAGTGTGGTGAAACCCTATAAATGGCACATTATTGTGGCTGAGAACACTTCATACTCTGTCACACAATAAAACATCCTGTGTTAATTGTTCCCACCCATCTCTGCCACAGTCCAGCTGAGATCTTATTTGGGGAAACAATTTTAATGACTGACCTTGGATACACTGTCCCTGTGTAGCACGAATAAACAAATTAACAAGGTGTTATTTTTATCCAGCTATATGTTGTCCTGTACTCAGCTACCAATCTGCCTGTCAACCCCTGCCTCACTGTTTGTGCATTAGTGTGAGCATATAGGATGATACCGTGCTGCAGGCATCTTAATGAGTTTTATGATTTGTAGTCTGCATGTGTACATGTGAGAGATGACAGGTAGCTTCTGCAGTATAGTGCATCAAAGTAATCATGTCTTTATGGTAGCTTATAGGGGACAAAGCCACAGGTTTTGCTTTGTGAAACCTCTGAAGTTCATCTGACGCAAAAATGAGTCTGAATTAGTCAAATTAAGTTGTTATCTTCCAAAGTTATGGTCTTTATTGTACCATATTCCCTCTTGGATTGCTTGCTGAGCGTTGGTGGAGGGATTGTAACACAATGTGGGAAGTTACAACTAAAAAGAAATTTGATTTGTCAAACTCAGACTGCTGAAACCTCACATTATCTTCAGAAAAATAGTGCTTGCTCAGGCGTTAACATCCACTGCTACAGACAGAAATACAGCCCAAACATATGATGCAACTGGTGCTTTACTGTGTCAGGCAGCAACACATGCTAATAAAACCATAATTAATATGTCTTTTTACAACTTTTATGGCGGTTTAAGCACCCTCAATATTCACAAAATCCCTGTCCAAAAAACTTACTACGGAGACAAACTGCAGCTCTGTCGAATTGAAAAGGTTGTTACACAATCATGGCCCAGTGTTACATGTTTCACAAGGAGTATGAAGCAACACTTTGACTGTTTAAAGTTTGTTGTCCTTGATCTGAGAAGCACCTAACGTAGCTGCAAATTGCTGGAAGATGATTTCACCCGGTAACCAGTGATGGGGAAGCTACATTAAAACTGAAGTTTAGCAAACTAAAAGCTACTTCCCAATGAACTCTAGCTGAACTACATCTAACAACTCTCAAAACATGTTAGCTTGTCAAAGTAAAACTAGTTTCAAAAAGTAGTCCAACTACATGATGGGAGATGATCACAATCTGAATCTGGAATCTCATGTTGTCACACAGAGCTACAACTGACATGATGTAGGTGTGTTTGATTTCCGAGGCAGCCTGAGGATGTTTTAAAGAGAGGAGCAATTGTTGGAGAGGAATCAGAAAAATGCTAAACTTCTAAGGAATTTCATAATATTTGATCACAGACATCTTGGCTGCAAATCAGAAACAGGCGACTGTCAATAATCGTGGCCAGTAAGCTGCAGCACTGTACGATACTGTACGGCAAAAAACATCATAAGAATACTATGAATATGTAGTTTGTTATTAACAACATGACCCAAACTAGTTAAATACTGAAAAAGCTACTGAGATTGAATGTACTTAATGACTCCCTGACATTCTCCATCACATAACTGTACATAAAAGGACTGTTAGCATATCAAATACAACCAATAATAAATTACTCATAAACATAGTCACAGTATCAGTCTGCGTGCTTTTAATAGCACTGAGAGCTCGTGAAATCCTTGGTGAGTCCTTGTTGCTCATATCCACAGAGAAAAGAAACATTTCCTCCAGTTTCTGTAATCAAATAGTTTGCATTGTTGGAGCACATTGGGTAGGCGAGTGGTTACACCACATGCCACATTACTGCAACATCCTGGGATCGAATCCAGGCTTGGGGCCCTGGTGTCATACCTCGCCCTCTCCCCATGTTCCCATTCTGTGTCTGCTCTGTCAGATAAAGGTGAAAATGCAGTTCACATTGTCTCATTTTCTCCATGCAGTTCAACAAGGAATTGCTCAAAGGACGAGGACGGAACCGGACTGAAAAACTTGGTAGGTGCTGGAGAGTCCTGTTGGTCTGGAGGGGGCCGGGGCCAACGCTCGTTGAACTTGACAAAGAAGTGCGGGTCTTTGAAGGGTCCCCCGAAGATGATGGCCTGCATCAGGTAGACGAGGGCCACGACCATGAAGCTGATGAGGAAGAAGGGGATGAAGGGCCTGAGGTGGTGCCAGGCCACAGTGACCCCGTAGCCCAAGCCGCTGAGCCCGCTCTGCTTACCAGTGTGGGATGTGTGTCGAGAGGAATCCGGGACCGGAGTGCGATCGGGGGACTCGTCATCTGAGTTCGAAGAGGACGGACTGGGGACAGTGCGTGAACCCATGAGTTACAAGTCAAGACCGAGCAGCTCCGTTGCTCTTAAACTGATCTGTTTGTGCTCACTTCCCTCCACAAATTAGCTCCAGGGATCATGAAGAAGGAAGCATTAGGCCTCACATAATCTCCCAGTGGTGTGGTTTCCCAACAGCGTCCCAAAAGTGGACCCTGGCTCGCTGTGATGAATCCAGTGCTAAATTCCTCCCAACAATCATTCCTCTTTGAACATGTGTTATGTTCCCTTGGTCGTATCGTCCCGGCAGATTTCCCCTCAGTTCTCGGGTGCTGGAGTTAAATGTTGCTGCTTCTATTTGAGCTTGAGAGAGAAATCGAGAGGAAATGAGGAGCAGCGGGGGAGCCCTAAATAGATATGACACCGAATGACAGGACACAGGGAGGGAGGGAGAATCTGCTGCGTTTGGTGGTCTCAAATTTAAGGAAGGGTGTGTGTGTGTTACAAACATTACACACATTCACTGACTAACACAGACATATGCACACACTTGTCACTCAGATTCATGGTTGTAGCAGCTAGAGGACAAAACCATTTATGTTTCTGTGCAGCTCTAATAATACTCCACTGTGGCAGGTGTAGCTATAGGATTTTATTATCCTAGTATATATGGTATACACTATATATATGCCCCCCTATATGAAGGTCCAAATGCTGTTTCAGACCAGTCTACACACTGCAAGGAAACTTTATACTTTATAGAGCTGAGTATCAAACCTTAAAGGGACATTTCATCCCAAAATCAAAAATACATATTTTTCTTTATGCCTGCAGTGCTACTTATCAGTCTAGATCAGTGGTTCCCAACTGATGCAGCCACAGGGTCCAGATTTCTCCTCAATCATTAGTTCAGGGTCCACGTATTTTAATATATTCAGCATCATACTTGTGTTTGGCCATGTCGTTGAGCCGGTTTGCTGTCTCTGTTAAGTAGCTGTCCATTATTAGCTCGCTCTACAGCAGAAATCATGCTTAAAAATAAAAGCTCTGTGCCGGAAATTTACTGTACTTCTAAATTAAGTGTGTTTTTTACAAACTTGACACATTCGCAAGTCACTTGTGGTCCATCCAGAATGGATCAGTGACCCACTTTTGGGCTGCGACCCGCCAGTTGGGAACCACTGATCTAAATCGTTTTGGTGCGAGTTGCCGAATCTTGGAGATATCGGCCGTAAAGATGTCTGTTTTCTCTCCAATATAATAAAACAATTTGGCACTCGGCTTGTGGTGCTCAAAGCACTTAAAAATACACTTGAAAAACTCAACAGCAATGTCTCTTTCCAGAAATCAGGACCAGCTTACCCAAGATAATAAAGGATGCCATTTATGATTACATCTCACGATCACACAAGCCTCTCATCCATGAGTAGATGCACACTTCCTTCTGTGCAGCGATATAGTTGGTGGGTGTAGTTTGGTAAACAGAAGATAGTTCCTTCATGAAACTGCTCACAACAAGGTCTAGTTTAGGTAACCTGGTCATGATTTCTGGAAAGAGACATTGCTGTTGAGTTTTTCAAATGTATTTTTTTGGCACTTTGAGCACCACAAGCTGAGTGCCATCTAGTTCCATTATATTATAGAGAAGGCAGACATGTCTATGGCTGTTATCTCCAACACTTGGCATTTCACACCAAAACAGTCTAGACTGATAAAAAGCACTACAGGTGAGAGGGAAAATATGTATTTTTGATTTTAGGGGTGAACTGTCACTTTAAAGGATAGGTTCACTTTATTTTTAACTTAAAGCAATACTCACATGCCCACATGTACATTTCAGGAGGTACTCGTCACTATAATTGTTTCTCCGTTTCATACTAGATGTGAAGAAAGTCCTTCTTAACATGATTCCAATATGAGTGAAAGGTTCTTTGATCCATCTGCCACAGCTCAGCAAGGAAACATTATCTAAAGAAACAAAGACTGTATTTTTGACGAATTTTGTACTTAAAAAGATAAAATTGACACTAAAAAATTAAATACACCATATGATAATATCGTATAAATAACCCAGTGACTCTTGAAGCATTTGTTTCTTTCTGTTTTCACTTTGTCTCCCTCCACCAATGCCATCTGGTTGCTTTTTCAGTATCCATTAAGTGTAAATGCTCCTTCTGTACAGTTATGATTAGAGACTGTCTCTATGTCCCTACACTCTAATGGATTTGCCAAAAAAGAGACAAAATGCACAATAAGCAAAGGTCAAGATAAAAAGCATTATTATTATTTTAAATTTTCTCTATGGATATCATGGAATATTGTTATCATGGCCTTATCGTGACAGCCCGACATCAAATATTTTAAAGTGTCAAGTAATGAAAGTATTGAACACTTGGTTAGATTTTTGAGTTTGTTCACTAATTATTTGATCACATATTTAATTATTCAAGTCAGAAATGCAACAATTCATGACAGATTTGAAAACATAATCAGTAACATCCCTTTAAGATGAATGTCCAAATTAAAGAGAAGGTTAAAATAGAGGAAATAAATATACATATATAGATGCAAAACCGCAATTTATTGACATTCCATAGACTAAAATAATTATTACTTACTCTGGAAAATATCAGCAGAATAATTAGTAGTTTTGAGTTGTGTATCTACTGGATCGGCCTCTACAATACCTTCATGTGAACATTCATAATGGTGTATAAACGTATAAAATTAAACCCCCAGGACATGGTCTGAGAGAGACTGTGTGACTTTGTATGGGTCATAGTCTGACACACACACACACACCGTAAACCTGACTAATATCAAACTTTCACACTCTGACATGCACTTAGAGCCCTCGTGATCCAGCAGCTGCTTCTCCATCTGTGTGGGATGAATTTCAGGCGTGTTGCATACTGGAAATGCTGAGACACTTTCACGTCCTCGTACAACCTTCATGTGTTCCTTGGACATGTCAGGAGTCTAACAACACACACGCACATACATACACGCAACAGCTATTCCTTGTCAGCATGTGTAACTGGAGACGACAGCAAAGCTGAGAACGTCAACACTTAACAGTCTTTAAGTATGCTGAGCTGTACGTCGTGTTTGAAAGTTAATCGGCTTTACGCAGGCATGGACACAAAACCCGACCACAGTTTGGAGTCTCAGACTGGGAGATGAATGTGTCTGTAGGGAGTTTAAAAAACAGGCCTGGTGACATGCATGATTTCACACATGAGCCTTGACAGTTAAAAGCATCCAAAACGGAGCACATTGACGTTAGAGAGTGAATATCTGACATAGTGTTGAGTTTGTGTGCTTGCCATTTGCCTTAACAAGAGTGCAGGGATGAAATTACCGCGGCGGACAGACTGCCTCTCTTTAATTAGACGTGTTTATCTACATGATACAGCAGTCCTTCCTCACCTCACCACACAGCCACATCAATCACACGTCACCAAATCTTGTCTAAGAAAAGATCTTTATTTATAAAAACAACAGTATTACCAGTTACATACTTTACTGAAAAAAGCAACTTCTCAGAGCCAAGGCAGGTATGAATGGTACATCATAATTTTACATGGATAGGCAACATTACAAATATATTGTGTGTGGAGAGTAAAAAACAAAAAAAAGAACAAAACAAAGATGATTGGTCTCTTTTGCCTTAAAAACAACTCAGGAGTAAAACTGGGGACTAAAAAGTTGAACAAATTGCATAATGCTCTCACCCACCGCTCCCATACATACAAAACCCGAAATAAAATACAAACAAACCTGACACAAAGTGGAAAAAACACAACAAAAATGGTAGAAATAAATGGAACACAGACCAAAATGTGCTTTATGTCCACCTAGCGAATTAAATAAAAAGTCAGCATCTCTCCCAAATCTGTCCGAGTCTCCTCTGAGTGAAGAAGCCTCACATATTAAAGTGTTTCTTTTTAGTAAATCGGCAGGTCAAGACTGCCAACATGAGCGTTTATATTGCAAAAACACACAGCAAGTAGTGATTTCTTAAAGAATAGACAATAATTATGTCAAAGAGACCCTCCTAAAGTGTTCTTTAATGTTTAAATGAAGCATAGACTGTTTCTATAGTGTGAATGTTTTACTGTAGAATGGTTTCAGACGCAGGAAATGTTTTAGTGGTTTGGTAGTGTACGATGCTCCCAGCTTCATAAATATAGTTCAGTGCCAAATTTGATTTGCTGCACTGATGTTGTTGGTGAAACCCACATCAAAATGTAAAAAACAGCAGCTCAGTTTTTTATTTTTCACTCAGGAGAAAGAAAAAAAAAGAAAAAAGTTAGCAAATAACGGTATGAAACACAAAAGGAGGCGGTTGGTCCGTAAAAGCTAACGAAACAAAACAAAGCTTTGTCACAGGAGTAGGAGCACACTATAAAAACAGCAACATGAACGGATAAAATAATCAATGTGTGGTCTTAAGGGTCTGATCCGTGCACACACACACACACAAAAAACACACTCACTCCGAGGTCCATTTTCCACACACTCACGGCCACAGGCTTTCTGTATGACAAATATACACACACCTGCCCTTTTCTTGTCTACACCTGTGCTCATCCCAACTGAGAGAAAATAACTCTAGACAGGAAAATAACTCCTATATAAACAACATTCTCAATCTACATGGTGGCCGTCGCTCTGTCAGCCCGTCCCGAACCTCCCAACGATCCCTGTAAAGGGACGATTTAAATTAATGAGCCAAAACTAATGCAGTCATCCCCATTTTCTTTTTATATACAGTATATACCCTACATAGAAGTCTACGTACAAATTCGTCATTAGGATGCGGGCGTTGGCATGACAAAAATTTACCAAAATGTTGACAATAGCAAGAAGAGAGAGAGAGAGAAAAAAAAGCAGGATGACAACACCAGAATTAAATGATTGTCAACAAAGGTGATTGCCTTTACAGGAAAGTTATAATTTAAAAACTGAATATATTTCTGCTGCTACAATTGAATGAAGTTGTAAAAAGTAGGTGTGTATGTATCTGTAAGTGTGTGTGTTGCATGAAACGTTTTGCCTGCAACATGGCCACTTTCTTTGGATGCCAACCCTCATCTTGTAATCCCATCTGTGTGGTGATAGAGAGGGAGAGGAGAGGAGGGGAGGGGAGGGGAGACGGGAGGGGGAGAGAGTCTGTGCATCTGGATCTTCTCTCCTCAGTAGCAGTGGTAGGGCAGGGACGGCCCAGTCTGGGTGATGCACACTATCAGTTTTTCTGGAGGAACAGAGCAAAATTACGTTAATTAAAACCGAGTCAAAACGTGAACACGACAACACAAAACGTGGGTAATCTGCATGGTAAACACGGAGGCAACACAGAGACTCACTATGTGGTATAAGTATGGCACACTGCACAGTAGTGCCGTCACAATAACCAGACGTTTAAGGGGAACACCACCTAAAGTAAGAACTCCAATATGTCATTTCCATGGCCTCAATCAATATCTGTAAGCATGAGTTACTCTCTGTCAAAGCCAGAAGTTTCAAACTTGTGATGTCATAGGGTATAAAGTCTAGAGCTGCTCCTCAGACAATGAAAGGGAGAATAATTTGGGGATCCACAGACTATATATACACTCAAATGAGCTTTATTCTGTTGTAGTGTTCTCAGTCCTGAAACAGAAATGTACCAATACACTCACAACATTCCTCTGGGTGCTCTCAGTGTCATCTATACCATCTCTCACAATTCATCGTCCATGGAGCAGCTCCAGACTTTATACTCTATTACATCACAAATTTGAGTTTTGGCACTCTAGTTTTTGGATTTGGGAGAGAGATGTTCATGTTAACTAATATTTTTGAACCATCTTAGACCATAGGAACAACATGTGTAATAATATCTAAAATTAAACTTAATATAGTTTGAATCGGGTCCCTAAGGGAAGACGCTGTATCTATTGCATGTCCTACTATTAGTAGCCAGGAAGATGATAACTCCATCATGGCTTAAACCACTTCCTCCTACTATACCTCAGTGGCATGAGAGAGTGGAGAAGGTATATGTAATGGAGAAGATAACAGCACACCTTCATCTTAAGATGGACACTTTCAGAACAAGATGGGCTCCCATAAGTGCATACTTAAATCTGCCAATGTGAAACACTGTTAAACTGTGCTGTCTTAGGAGAAGTGTCTGAGTGTATTTGTGATTTGTGCAGAGGAATATTAGAAACAATCCAACGAGACCGAGTTGTTTGCTGAACTGTTACTGGTTCAACTGTTTAGTTTATACATTTCTTGTATAACTTTGGTTTCTTGTATGTAACAAAGAAGAATCAGATGTAAGCAAAAATATGTGTGTAAATACATACGAATGCCAATAAATTCTTGGTTTAAAAAAAAAAAAAAAAAAAAGTTCGAAACGGGTATTGAATTTTATTATAATAAATAGTTCAGAGACTGACATAAATTTAATTAGATTTCCCTGTAAGACATTAGTAAATCANGCCAATAAATTCTTAGTTTAAAAAAAAAAAAAAAAAAAAGTTCGAAACGGGTATTGAATTTTATTGTAACCTTTAAAATAAATAGTTCAGAGACTGACATAAATTTAATTAGATTTCCCTGTAAGACATTAGTAAATCACACTGGCATTAATGGACAGTAACTAAAATTACAGGCAGGCTACTATTACAGCCTTGCTTGATAAAAACTGTGCCACATATATTGAATTTAATCACATGTATCCTTTGACACGCTGAATTAAAATATGCACTAATATTAGGGGTGGGGGAAATAAAATCAATACAGCATAGTAGCGCGATATTTTGTCTGGTAATACTGTATCAGCACATGACAACAATTATTGATTTTTAATGTTGCAAATACAAATAAAACCTTTGGTAGTCTATTTGAATAATAAAACAAATTGCTTTTCAGTCCACTAGATAAATTTTTGCTGCAATAAAAATTTTTGAAATGAAAAACTTAACCCTTAAAACTTTATCTTATTAGATAGAACAGATGTTGACCAATTTTTGGCACATTATTTGCAGTTAAAAAAGGTAATATATCGCAATATACTGTATATATTATCAAAATACTCAGCGTATCGCAAATCCTTTAGAATCGCAATAGAATTGTCACACTACATTACCGTTGTAATATTATATCGTGGAGCCTCTTGTGATTCCCTGCCCTAACTAATATCTGTCCAAAAAAGATCTTGTGTCTTTCAGCATTATAGCGACTGTACTGGAGGTAATGCTGCTTGTGTCTACCATAGAATTAGGATCCCCATTAGCTACAGCACTGCATCAGCTATTCTTACTGGGGTCCACAAAACGGACTTTACATAGTGACAATGTAACCGTCCTAAGTTACATAACCATCATGTCACAGAATAAGCAGAACACACACACAGGCAAGACAAGCTCCTGACAATTCAGTAACTGAAATATATGAAATAGTCCATTACACTTCAGTTTCCCCAACACACTGGAAATCATAATATGGTCCATAATACTGCAGCATTCAATACAATAATAAAAATACGCGAAAACAGTCGGTTTCACTCCAGTACTCCCCTCCACAGCCACAAGAGACATCAAAAATAACCACACTCACAATTGTAATTTGTTTAAAACGTAGTCAAACTAATTTCTACAGCTTTTCAACATTTCTTTTCAAAAGATGCAGTTTTTAGTTTTTTTCTTGTGTGAATTCTCGTGAATTAAGTCCATTCATACATACAGTAGCTCAGTATTGTCCTTGCTTTCAGTAATGTAAAATTTCCTTCTACAGCATGTCTGATAGAGCAGTCACGTCGGGTCATTTTTCATGACAATTAACTTGAGTCTTTTTTGCTAACAAGTAAGACAATTTATGTGGGGGCAAATAAAAATGGATTTGAGGAAGTAGATTTCTGATCCACCTTCCTGACCAAGTGACATTTTGTTGTTAATAAAATTAGTGCAAGTACCAATAATAGATTATTATTTCAGAGCTACTTCTCCAAATAAAAGCATCTGCATTCACTAATTTTCCCAAAATCTCAATTAATCATTCTTCTGACAAGTTTATTTTATTGCATAACAATAATTCTCAGACTACTGTAAAGTAACTTGATGGCAGGCAGGCCATAAAAAACAAAATCGAACATATGCGGCTGTAATACCCTGCAGAGCCACAAGAGTGCACTGAAACGCAAACGTTAGACTACTGGCAACAGGTGACAAAGGACAGAGCAGCTAAAACTTGGATCCAGGATGAGTCCAAAGGTTAGTCAAACATTTCACAACATGTCAACAGTATCAAACACTACAACACATTCCTAAAGTGAGTGTAAGTCCACTCTGGCTTTTGCCACTATAAAAAGACACGCACAACTATTTGAGAGGTCAAAGATCACACTAAGTGTCATGTTAAAATCTCTTTGGCAAAAGTTACAAAGCTGATTAAGAAAAGTTTTAAGGACTAGTTTTACAACACTACATCAAATGCATAGTGTAGTGTTACTTACAGACTACACTATGCATTCGATGTTGTGTTGAAGAAATTATGATCATTTTTATACTAAAATTAGCACAGGGATTATAGTCAAAGCTCTGGTATTGTGACGACACTGCTGCACATACAACAGTTATTATTCTGAGGATTTACATCTTGATTATCAGCTTTAGGTTTATCTCTACACTGACAGACTGCATGGACGACAATGTACGAGGAGCACCTTGCAGCATACTATACCAGCATGTACACATCACAGCAGGGTATCATATAGTTAAATATCAGTACAGCAGAACTCAAGTGTTTTAGTACGCCACCAGGGTCTGAGGTTATATAAGGCAAAGGAACAGCGCTCATTGAGTCCATGCAGGACAAGAGGTGAGTTGGACATACCATGCTGTTACATGCAGAGGGGGGTAGAGGGGAGGGGGGGAGGGCTAACCATCGTAGGAGTCCAACAGGGGCAAGGAGCCCTTTCTGCCCCCATACACCCCTCGCTGAGAGACAACCAGAGAAAGAGGGGGAGAGAGAGAGAGAGAGAGAGAGAGAGAGAGACAGAAGAGGGAGAGGATGTGAGTGTGAGAAAAGAAAAATGTCAGTAATTGTGAAGTTTTAAAGGCTGCCAAAGGAAAAGGTTTAAGTCAGGAAATATTCACAGTGGTGCAGGAGATTAGGGGTTAGTGTCGTTAAGTGAGCAGTCCAACATGACATTACAGGTATGAGCGTGAGAAAGATTTCAAGTACCGGTAAAGTGTCTGTGGTTTCGTCCAGAGTGTGTCTTCTCTCCCTCTGGTCCAGTGTAGAGTAGGCCTCTGAGGAAATGAGACAACAGCAATGAGGATTAAATCAGACCACATCTCATTATGACTTTGATGAATTAGTACTGATATAAAGCAGTGATGATAAATGTACTAACCCGGGCCAAGGTCATTTAGTGGAATCATGTCCCTCTTCTCCCCTGAGATGAAGCAAAACACAGTCACAAGTTAAATTAAACAGTCTAAGCTTTTTTTTCTAAGTTTTTTAAATATCTCTCAACACTGTCGAAATGTTTTTAAAGCTGGAGTGCGTGACTTTTGTCTGGTTGTGACAGTAATTGCACAAACACTGTCAACAAGTGCTTATGACTTATGCCTGCAGGTGAGCTCGGCACATCTCCCCACCCCAAACAGCACTCTGTTCAAGTCTTTTTTTGACATTAATCCTTCCTCTGAACGTCAAATCTACTTCTCTTTACTGCTCTACTGCTATCATCTCTCCCCTCTTCCTGTTTTACAAAAATATCTTTATGTCAAACTGTCAACATGCACAGTGTCAGAAGAAAACATTAGTATCACAAATATGCAGATGACGTACTGAGAAAACAAAACAAAAAGCAGTGTCAAACAGAAAAAGACAACACAAAAAGAAGCAAATAAATTAGTCTACTCTCCTTCTGCTCTGACTGGTTGATGTAAGTCGCCCCAGACGCCCAACACCACATCTCTCTGCGTGAACTCATTTGGCAAGGCATTTACATATAAAAGTCCCGCACTCCAGCTTTAATTATAAACTGTTTCTTGTTCACTGACCTCTGTCTAGCAGTGGTGTGGTGCTGTCTTCATAGGTGCCGTTGGCTCGGGTGCTCGGACCGTTGGTGGTGTTGAGGTTGACCATGAAGTCCGTCTTCTTCCAGCCGTCTTTCTCAAGAGGCTTGCGCAGCTCTTTGTGGGCCCAGATGAGCTGCAGCACCTGGCCGGCCCCCCGAACCTCACGCTCTGAGCGCTTGCTGTAAGATACACACAGATACTGTATGTTCACACATTTACCAGAGGTGTAGTTTTTGCTTTATATTTTGGCACAGTTATCTTTGAAAGCCAGTTTAGGCCCGTCACAAAGGGTCAGACACTTGACTTCTCAAAAACTTAGAGCTATTTAACATCAAAAATAGGCGATTAACTAATTATTTAAAGCAAATTTATCTTGCTTCTGAGTGAACAGGAGTTGGATAGTTGCAAAAACACATGCTCACATTTTAGCTTTGCTTTTTCACAAAGCCTCAATAATCTTCAATAGAATGTTTTCATAAATATTACATGCATGTATTTATGGGTGGCTCCATAACAGAAGGAATATCTTCATTATAAACTGCCAAAGTATCTGTTTTATCTGTCTTACTAGAATAAAAAGCATTGTTGCATTTGCAACACTGTTGGCTACAAGCTGCATTCATAGCTTCTAAATTATGAAAGCACACTGAAAGCACTTTCTTTAACTGTGTTCTTAGCTCACTTTACAGAACACACTTACCCGTCCTTGTTGATGAGCACCAGCCTCTCAATGCCCTGCGAGGCTCTGAGGGTCTTTGCTGCCTCCACACTGTTGCCTAGCACCTCAGCCAGCGTGCTCAGTACAGAAACCACTGTCTCCTCTGATAGAGTGCGCCCAGATTGACTCTGGCCTCCAGGCAGGTTGGCCACAAGGTGAGGCACTGCATGCAAACCTGCAGGAGACACACAGTGAGGTAAGAAAAATGATCTTGAGTGATACAAATGCAAACATTAAAAATCCAAGTCCAAATAATTGCACACACTTTCCAAGATGCATCAAATATTGCATTTAGAAGAAATGTAAATATACAGCAAGAGAGAAGGGTATGACAGAGTATTTTGTGGCTCATCTCATTGCATAACACAACATCCTTACCGAGCAGTTGGCAGTTACGGTTGTCGATGGAGAGGTTCCTCAAGGCTCCGGACATGGCTCTAACAACACGGTCGTTGCCATGAGCCAGTAGCTCTGCCATCATGGGAAGACCCTTCTCGAGACGCACTGTAGCCCGGATATACCGACCATACTGAACAACAAGCGAAGAGAGAGAGAGCAATGAATATTATTTTACATTGACAGCATTTTCATTAGAGTAACTTCACGAGACAGACAGTGTCATGGACTTTATCACAACTAACGAATCAGATTAAATTTACTTCAACAGACCCAAAACTCTCATTTAGACAACACCTGAAAAACTACTAAAAATTTCCCCTTTTTTCAACAGCAGTATTCAAGTTTGTTAAGAAATGGTACTTACAGTCCATCTGCCAGCACAGAGGTTCTGAATTGCACCAGCGGCAGCCTCCAGCACCGAGGGGTTCTTGCTCTCTTTGAGCAGTGATGTGTAAACACGGACCACCTCTGGTTGGAACAACAGCTCGTAACCTGAAGTCGGCAGAGAGAGATGGGTGTTAGTTTAAGTTGTAGACTGTATATAAAGATGGACGAAGCCTCTCCGCTTGTTCCCATTGCATAGAAGTGCCAAAATATCCCAGAAATGGGTGCTGCCATCTTGCGCTGGTGATGTCATTTTGGGCCAGAGTTTGCGCAATAGTGATCAGGAAGTGGAGCTGTGGTATCAAGCTTCCACCCACAGCACCTTTGATTGTGAGCACACTGGCTGACACACACAGCTGTCAATCATGACATCACACCCACTTTTTAAAGCATCAAATAACAAACACATGAACACACAAATGCGTGACAAGAACTAGCTAAAAAGACAGCAACAATCTTTGGGAAAACTGATTTGACGTGTGCTTTGATAATTTAGTTTTGCCCACGTCTCATCTGCTGACGTGGAGGGGGCAGAGTTTATGACCTAAAATGCAGCCAGCCATCAGAGAGCCATCAAGATGTTTTGGCTTCACTTTTTAAAAGCTGTCATGTCGTCCATCTTTAGATTTACAGAGTTTGACAAACTTCAACATTTACGCTGGACACAGATAAATCAGATACCAAAAACTACTTCTACTAGCTGACCTCGTATTTTGATAATGTCCAAACTTAACCGGAACCATTTATCCCTGTAATTAGGACACATTTTACACACTTTGTAGCCTCAACACCTCAAAGCTTTTTAAGCATAAAATTAATAAAAAAAAACCCTTCTATTATCCACTAGTTTGGAACTTAGCTGATATTTTAGGCATGAAATTCAGGAAAAAATCATTTAAGTAAACATTAACATTTTCAGCTGGCTTCCCAGAAAGCCATTTCCCAGACTAATACAAAAAATGGGACATGAGGTGATTTGTAACTTAGCATTTAAGCATGCTACTTTTGGGACTGATCAATTATTTATCAGATCAATTATAAATGATACGAAGGGAAAAGAGAGACGCATACCTTTGGCAGGTGTTGTCCTCTTTGGAATGTCGATCTGCTCTGCAGACCCGTCCTCTCCATCCTTCTTTCCTGCAGCAAGAGATGAAATAAAAAGGAGAGAGAACATGAAAGATTGAGCTGAACAAGTAACACGGACTATGTGAAGCTGGTTGAGATGAGCAGTCAGACATCCTCAGTCCTCTATTCTGGTAGAGCGTTATGTGAAATGCGACCATGCAACCAGTGGGACAGGCACTGTGAACATGCAGTATCGTCTGCGTGACATCGGGTGATCATGCTCATGAGCTGGATGTAAATTCAGCATTATTCTTGTTTCTTTATCCAAGTACTGTTCTGCGTTAGTTAAATGAGAAATGACAGAGTGGTCAATACTTTCAAAAGTTCACCAACACTAATGAGGAGAATCTTACCTTTTGAAAACCACTCATCTAAACACAGCAGAGAGAGAGGAGGATGAGAAGGAGGGTGGGAAGAAAGATGGAAGGGGAAAGGTAAGAGGAAGGAGAAGAGGAAAAGGAGGGAAACAGTGGTAGAGTGTGAAAAACAGCGACAGGTGCTTCCACCACCAACAAGCTCAAAGCCACCAGCAGATGCCCATCTTTCAACAGCAAATTGCACGGACACAGTGGAACTCAAAGCTGTAATAGCTGTCTGACACTCACCTTTGCCCTTTCGAGAGCCGAAGCAGCCACCTTTGTTGGCAGGGGGAGGTCCCTGGTTGAGGGGCGTGGCCTCTACATAGCGCTCGCAACCGGGGACTTCACGGTGAACGTGATAGGACAGATTCCTCAGGAGGCAGACACAGTTCTCCACCAACTGCAATAGGTGGAGAAAAAGGGTTGAGATGATCAAAGTTGGAGACTAAGTAAGAGAGGTGCTTTGGTTTCATGAGGTTAAGTGTGACTTAAGTGAACAGGTACCTTGTTATCCACATCTTTGCGGTTGATCTGTGATTGAACAATGTACATGAGTGAATCCACCAGTCCTGTGCATTCTCTCAGCTTTCGCCTGGCCTCACTGCGTTCTGAGCTCACATTCCTGTTAGACAGAGGGAGACGTATAAGCACATAATTGCATGTTTCCTTCTCAAAATAGTCTCTCTTTCTCCTTGTCCGACTTTCTCCGCTTTCAGTCCATCAGTCCCTTTGCGTACCTAAGGCAGCCAGCAGTGTTGGTCAAGGCGGTCTCCCACTCCAGATGGCGTGGTTTGCAGCTCTCTTCTCCTCCGTTGCTTCCTCGCTCCCAGCCGGAGCGGGGAACGACCACCTCGTCAGCTAGGGCATGCAGGGCGTGGTCCACAATCTCCATCTTCACGGAGTCGTGGGATGAAAGGTTCCACAAGGTGCCTGGGACAATATGATAAATAATGTTACTATCACTGCAATAAAAATGACAGTTTGGCCCTTTAAATAACAAAATACATTCAGTGAGACCTTTTGTTTCATCTATTGAATTTGTGTTGGCTTTCTTCTCTTGTTTTGTCAATACTTGAACATATTAGCATGTTATGTGATGGTTGTTATGACCAAAAACACTTGTGTCTGTATTTGAATGCTTAAGTAATAAGTTAGAACAAAGGGCTGCAGCTTATGGCAACAGTACACTCATACAGACATCACAAAATGAAATTCAAGGACTTTCAAGTACTTTTTCCAAGCACTATTTTGTCATTTTCAATGACTTTACTCAATGTAAACAATTCATGTCATTATATATATTTATAAAACATAAATACATGATGTGATCAGTGTCTCTCTTTTCATTCGTATCACACTCTTTTTAGGCATAACTATAAAATCCTCACAAAACCTGAATGGCATGAGAGCTATTGTGCTTTCACTATAATTGACCACTTTCTGGCACTTCAAAAAGTTTCAATCCAGAGGAAGTTTCAGAGCGAGAGCATCCAAATAACCACAGAAAATCACAACAACTGAACTCCAACTGGGCAAGCAGTGTCCTCATGCCTGCCCTACACCTACTTACTGACTGCACGCGGTGAGAGGAGAGGGAGAGACCCTGCTGCGCTTGCCTGATATCAGACAGAACGGTCAACTTGTTGCAAAAAGGAGTATACATTATTTTTCACAACTACTACACCGGCCAAAGGCTGAAGAGAAAGGAAAACAAATCATGGTGAAGAGTCATCACATGATGTTGATACCTGTGATAGTGTCAGTAAGGTCCTGGTCGTGGGTTTTTCTCAGTAACCTGATCAGAGCAGGCACTCCATCGCAGTTCTTGATGGCGATCTTGTTGTCTTGATCTCGCCCGTATGAAATGTTCTTTAGTGCTCCGCAGGCCGAGTGGTGCACCTCCTTGCTGGGGTGGTCCAGCATTGACACCAAGGCTGGGATGCCCTTTAGGCGACGCACCTCCGACTTCACCTAGACACAAATAATCAAGCTCACATGAAGGAATTGCCAAATCGCCACAATACAAAAAGATAAATATCCGTTAAATACTGTAATTCTGCATTTTATTGTGACCAGTGTTTCACCTTATCGTTTTTGAATGTGAGATGCTGGAGGAAGGCGGCGGCGTTGGTCTTGACGGGGTCCAGACGGTAGTTCAACATGGCGATGACCTCTGGCAGCTCAGGCTGTCTCCATGAAGAGGGAGGAGGCTTCCTCAGTGTGCTGTCCAATGAAGCCATGCTCCCCCTCTCCATCGTCATGGGAACACCCCAGGCATAAGGATCAACTCCTCCGACATCACCATCCAAAGTGTCCTCACAGCTCCTGCATGTCGCAAAAGGAGATGAATACAGAAACATTTGTTAGGTGTTGTTCAAGAACCAAATTTAAATGTTTCAAATTAGCTCAGCAGGGAACGTTGTGACATATTGCTGATATACATTATCAATGTTGTTTTACCTGAGTCTTCGTCTGTCCATACCAGCAGGGCCAGGCCCTAGGCGTGGCATGGTACCGTAGCCCCCAGGGTGAATGGGTGGAGGCCCCATGCCATAGTCATCATATCCCACACTGCGCTGGTCATCCTCCAGAGCGTAGTGGCCTTGGCCATAGCGCATCTCCAAAGCTGAGCCCAACGCCCTCATCCCCCGGCTCACCTGGGGCTGTGCTGCATACGGGTCAAGCTGCTGACGGCTTGGAGCCCGGTAGCCAGAGTCCAGGGTCCTGTAGCCGTCAACTGGCCTGGGGGAAAAGGGAACGAGGGAAGTGAACAGAGTTGTTAAAGTGAGATGAGATCCCATTACATTAACTTTTTCCATAAAAAGAAAAAACAAAAGAAGGACATCAAAGTTAAACCACTTTGTCCACAATGTTTTATGGAGGAAATATTCTTGTGACCATGTTTAAAGGAACTGAAACATCAATAAATCTCTTTAGCAAATATACAGTGCTTTGAGTTTAGTATTATTTTGTTTTGTGTATGAATTGCAGTTGTAGTTACAGATCTTGTTTAAACAACAATGATCGGAGGTTTAACTGTAGCGGCTCAAACTCTGGTGTAAATGATCCAAACATGGTTGGAGCATGTATTCATAAACTCATAAAACAGTTTGTGTGCAACAGATGTACAAATGTGATACATTACGCTTTTGTGTCCACTCATGAAAACCCAAAAAACTACAGTGACAGTTTGGCTTATGGGGATTGGTACCAAGTTAAGCTCAAATGCTGAAAATCTGACGGTACTCGCCATTTTCCAGTATGATAGGGATTGTATTCTTCAGAGCCCGACAGGGCAGCATTAACGCCTACAAGTGTTCTAGTCTGCCGTTAAATGCCAAAGGAAGTAAAACAGCAACCCGTAGGAGACTGAGACAAGTGAGACTGCAGCGGAGGCTCTGCCTTTTTTTGCCTGTCTTTTCAATGGGCACTGCATATTTACACAGTAAAACAAACACAAGCAGTTTGACAAGACACTGAGCGTCAACTCTGCACGTTTCTGTTTTTCTCACATAACCCACATAGACTAGCACTTCGCATTCGAGAAAGGTCATCAGTGATTAATAATAAAATTTAAATTAAATGTTTTCAATAAAGGAGTATCTGTTTAAGTACATGGGATATTGCCTTTTTTCTAATTGTGGAATTTCACTGGTACTGATATCTACTACGAAATTTCTGCTACCGTCATATGCCTAGTGGCATAAAGACAACATATTCAGATAGTTTTAACAACAATCACAGGAAAACATTCACAGCACTCCTTTGTGAAGGGGTCTTGTACCTGTAGCGTTCGTCCATGTGCGAGCCCCTGCTCAGGCTAGTGTATGCCTCCGATGGTGGCCCACCCCGGTAGTCATCATAGCCCACAGGACCATAGTGGTAGTTTCTGGGCACTGTGGCCGTGGGGTAGTCTGCTGGTACAGCCTGCCTGTAAGGACGGTCCAGTGTGGCGCTATAGCCACCCATACCAGGCACCGACAAGCCCCCATCAATGGACATCGAGTCAGAAGGCAGGACTGTGCGCGAGATTGGTTTCTTCATCTGAGGCAGAGTGAGATGGGAATGATGTATTAAAATATATTATGGCAAAGAATAATGCAGTGTTTTAAGATCCTTGGATGTGTAGCTAAATGAATCCATCTGTACCACTAAAATTTTAACTGTCAACTTGATTCTTTAGACAAGCCTTTGCAGAAAAGTCTCATGACATCACATGTGTCATAATCACTTACGCCATTGTCTGGCCGCCGTGCAGTTCCCTCGTCAGAGAAGACTGAGTGCACTTCCTGGGAGTCGTCCTCTGGTGTGTAGCTCTCATCGAGAGCGCCGTGTGCAGGGTCCACCATTCTGTACTGTAGCACAGACACATCACACATTAATATTCTTAAATCACTAACACTTACTGCTATAAATACAAGAAAAAATAACATTTACTTAATAAACTACAACATACCTGTGTGCCGTTTATATATGAGTCAGTCAGTTTCAGCCGTTCTATGTCTGCATCCCCTAAACGCCCGTTCTGACATAAAAGAGAAAGACCCAACTGTGAAATTTGTATTGTAGAAATTTTAAATGTCATACACTTTTGCTTTAACAGTACATAAAAGTGAGGCTGAAGGCATGATTCCCAGTAACCAGTGCTGTCTCCTTTCTTACAACCTCCCAGATGATATTACTGCTGCTGAAGCACATTCACTGCTGACCAAACTGTCCCTGCATGTTTATGGTCTGTGAATCACTGCCAGACATGAGGGAGGACATTTTGGAGTGCAGCCACTCATCCTCACACCCTACTTCCTCCTGCTGTATTCTGTTACATAACCAATGACTGTCACACTGTATAACTTGGACACTTTCTACCTAACCCTGAGTAACACTCGGTTTTAAGCAACATAACCACCTCAGTTATCAGCAATACTCTCAAGCTGAATCACTGTGTAATTGAGATACTGGAACTCTTTCCCAGGAGCCGTTTCAGCACACTGGGTTACTATCAGTTTCAGTATTTCTTTGACACTACTGACTAATACAAGAAAAAACAATGTCATGAACCTTATCAAACACTGACTCCCACTCAATTTCCAGTAGTATGTCGTACTGCACTTGATATAATGTCCACAAGGAGGCAGGGCTGTTATTAAAAAGCAATGGGGAAGTGGAAGTGTTGCTCTACAACAAGGAGGGCATGCTTCCTCTACAGCTGGCCCTTCCTATAATACCACCTCATTTACCAACAACCCTGTCACGGTCCTGGAAAAATGCTCATACTGTGAGGTTGGCAAAGCACAAGAATCTTCATCGGCATGATTATTTTTAGAAATAAAACATGCACAGTTCGCACAAGGCCAAAAGCAAAGATTCTTGCCTTCTTAGCCTTCATCCTCCAGCTGCCACACACATTTTCAAGTAAGTCACCTCCAAGGATTCAAAGAGACAAAACACAATGTCTAATCTATGTCAGCGAGCCCTAATGGAAGAAAAATATTGAGGAATAGATTTCAAATGCGGTCAGTGTACAATGCCAAAGGCTTGAAGACATGCTTAAATGTCAACCTGTGATTACGACACAGAATACGACCTTTTGTCTGAATGATAATGGCTCTGTTGTTAATTACTGCTGCCTTCAGGCACCTAAGCAAAGTTTACCAGTCTCTGATTGTCAAGTCATTTGGTAGAGACAACAAAATGGGACAAGAAGGCAACAGTGGGACCACGTCCAAGAAAATAACTCAGCTGTAAACTAAAAAGCAAAGTGAGCCTCTCACCCTCAATCAAAGCCATGTTGTCCATTTATTTATTCAGATATTTAGGAACAGTACTGTGAGCTCACTTCACAGCAAAATAGCAGTTCAGGACAGGTGATTCAGTTGTTGCCTAGCAACAATTAAATAAAAGACACAGCAACCTGCAAAACACGCTCTGTCTGATGGGAACCTGAGAGCATTAAAACCCCCAAGACAAGGAAGCTGACCTTTACCTGCAAAACAGATCTAAATCATAATACAGTAAATTTAATGGAGAATCAATTGAGAAACTGTGGATAAAACAATGAGTTATGAATGCCTGTCCTTAGTTCACTCAGCAAATTAAATACCTTAGACAGTAAAGTGACAGCTGATGTGGTAATAACTGGTGTTAGGATTGAAACCGTTTGTCTGTTGATAATAAGTCTATTGACAGGAAATCAATCTGCTACTTTTATTTATTTTTTTTTTTTTTTATGACAATTGATTAATCATTTAAATTATTTTTGAAGCAAAAGTGCCAAAATTTAACAGCTCTGACAGCTCAAATTTAAACATTTGTGTTTTTCTTATATCCTCTGTGACAAAAAATAAACTTACAAAATAATCAACACATTAATCAATAACTAAAGTGAACTGAATGCAACTTTGAAGGTATGCAAACACATCTGATGGTAGACACAACAACACAGCCTGCAGGTGTATATCATCTTATCGCCCAACCCTAACACAGGCTACAAGGCTGATATAATGTAGCACAGGACGTAACAGATACCAGTGATTTTAATACACATTTTCATCAAATAGCTTGCAATACCATGGATGTTCAACACACAAAAAGATAATTGCATGCAAAAAGGGGCTTGATAAATGATTTAAATAAGGAAAACACAAAGACAAAATTCTTCATGGTGAATAAGAAACCACAATGGATGCAGGAGTACGCGACATGCATGACAGATGACCGCACTCTGTACCACGACATGCTGGAACAGAGAGGGAAATAACTGAGATGCCACAGTGGGGGCTGACAAAAGGTGTATATGTGTGTGTGTGTCAGTGTGTATCCTGTAAGTGACAGTAAAGGCATGCAGAAAATGTGTGATGACCATCTCAGGCATGTTAAAAGTTGTGGATCTACATGCAGGCGCGAACTGATGTGTTTGCAGATGAAGGCCGAATGGCAGAAGGACTTCAGAGACACAGAGTCAGTGAAGAAAGACTTTCAATGATGATGCAAAGAAACGTAGAGGGACACAAACTGGCCGAGCGCTGGTGGAGAGGAGGCGGGCGGAGGCAGAGAAGGGATGAATGATGGATGGATGGAGAGAATCATGATCCATGGATTGGACGTCAAGTGAATGTCAACGAGAGACACTGGATGGGGAGTTTTTTGTTGGGGAGCTTTACCTGTGTGTGAGGGAGGGGGCGACCCAGGGCCGAGGGGCTCGTTGCGGGGAGGCCCACTCTCCTCCTCTCCTCCTCCAGCGCCCGGGTCAGCTGTTCAAACTGCACCTCCTGCTCCCTGACCGACTCCAGCAGAGCCGCTGCGCTCTCACACTGCTCCATACACACTACACAGCCCCAAGGGGAGAGAGGGGGGCGTTACACACATCCATACAGCCTCGTTCACACTACAGCACAGGGGGAGGGTGTCTAACAAAAACACAGACACACCTCTCCATATAAAGTAAGCAAGTTCCGATGGTCGCAGATTTTTGTGGGCTAGGGGTTACCTTATCCTCTCTGAGTCACCTGCTTTGCTTTGGTGACTGACACTGAGATGCCCTCTTGAAACTGACACCGTTGGGATTGCACAACCCTTCCTTTGAACTCAATAATGATTATACAGCAGTGGCAACTGTAAGGACATGTTTGTGTCTGAAACTCAGACAAAAAAAAATTCCCCAACTTACACAGGATTCTTGTGGAAAACATCTATTCCTTTGAAAACCTGTCATGGTATAATGACTCATTCATTCACGTTTTTATTTTTTTCCCGCATAGAGACTTTAAAAGTGGCTGACTTGCTCCAATTTCATGCCTCCTTTAGGAATACCCGGAAAATGTCAGCACTGAAGAAACCTGCATCACAAGAAATGTGCTGAATGCATCACTTTTAACTGTAAGTGCAACTGTGAAATCATTCTAGGGTGGCGCTACGTAAAAAGAAAATGCAGCAGAATATTAAACTACTTCATTAGTGTCATTAAAGGCGTAATTCACATGACACAATACTATAAATTTCAGGTCTGACAGTAGACACAATATGAGCAAAACACTGCGTGAGGATAGTAGTGATAATGGAGGGGAGAGTCTTTACCATCAGGGTTTTTGCAGTGAGCATTAATACTGCAACATATTGATCCCGATGATGTGGAGATTATTGCAACATAACATTGTTCAAGACCACCATCCCCTCCATGCAGATCAATGAAGTTATTACCACTTAAGGCATGCGTGGAGTAGCTTTCTGGGCTTTTTCACCCTCTCAGACACCACATCAGAAAAACATTCTTACATACAGAAGGCAGACAAAGAGATCTTTGAAAATAAATCCTCTGCAGTGTGAAGTCTTTGCAAAGCAAACAGCACTGATGCATTGCCAGAACGCTACAAGCAAACTTCCTTTTAAAAGGAAACATTGCATTTGTTTCTCCACATTTGAGAAGAATATGGGTTGTCTCGCTTGCATAAACATGTTTATTTCATGGATATACAATTAATGTGGTTTACAAAGTCATGGGGGAAATGTTTAGTTGGATTTTCCATACTTATACATCACAAATTGAAACTTAAACCACCAATTTTAAATCCCAAAAGTCTGGTGTCATGACTGTTTTATCTGCACAGGCTGCATCTGCAGCATAATTTAGGGTGATACAGATATCTGCAGCGTACAACAAACTGTAAGAACAAAGAGGATGAGATAAGGCTGGGTGTTTTATTTTCGATTTCGATTTTTGCTTCAAAAGATTATGACAAGATAACCGAGATAAAGTGATTATTGTGGCACATTCCGTTTCGAAATGATGCTTTTGTTTTGTTTTGTGTTATAAATCCAGCCCATGCTGCCAACCCCTGTCCATCACAGCAATGCATTAGTGTTGCCAACTTGGTGACTTTACCACTAGATTTTGTGACTTTTTAGACACTTTAGACACTTTATTTCCAAAAAATAACCCACTGCGAGTTTTTTTAAGTTCAATTAAAGCATGTATTCAAAGTAAATGAATAAATAATCGTGAGCTAAATTGAGCAGCCCTAGGATGCGGCCTATCACCTGAAGAGAAGCACCTTTCATACTTTCTGGGGGGATCTTAACATCACAACACACCACATTCAATCCAAGGAGAGCTGCATACTTGTCTTTGTGAATAAAACACAAACACACTCTCAAAGAATCTCAATTTCAGAGAAAATCAGAGATACACACCTTCACCTGTGGGCGTGGTTTGGTAGTAGAGGTGAGAGATCACACCAAGGTCAGAGGTTGAGCTCTAGTTGCTCATGGGTAGAATGTCACCGAACCACCAAGCCCAGAAACAGGGAGGAATGGACTGCAGAGAGAGAAAGATAGAGAGGTGGAGGGAGGAAAATAATAAGCAGAAAGAGGGGGAAATATTTTAGTGAAGAATGAAGGCACCTCGGTTTGAAAAACAGCAACATAGTGAGAATACCGTACGAGTGTGTTAACGGGGTTGTGTTTGCTTTGCGAGCAAGAAAAAAAAAACACAGCAAGAGACAGAGACATACAGTAGCTTCAGCATTTCGACACACCCTGTATTTACACAACATTTGGCCTGCGCACGGCAGCAAGCTGTGGGAAGTTGACCAACCTGCAGCTCTTTCTGGGCCACAAAACATTGACCGTCAGCAAAAAGAGAAAGAGGACTTAAGAGATAGTAACATTCTTCAAGAACCATATGTTCTCATATCAGCTCATTCTTTTCTTCTCCTTCTTAACCTGGCTTTTTTTCAGTTTTTCTTCCAGCCGTTCCTCTCTAATCAGTCTTCATCTACCTCTGGCCTATCTCCGTCAGTCCGCTACTCATGTTCTTTCAAATTAACTGCCTCTTTATCCCTCCCCCTACGTCTCTTTGTTATCTTGGCTGTGCTCTGAGAGAAAGACATTGTTGTGGCAGAGCCAAACAAGTGGAGACTCGGATCCTCTTATCTGTTGATACACCCCTCCGCTACAGCTACCCGGCTCCTCTTCGGCCCTGGTTTGAAAGGTGAATAAACACAGGCATTACCACCCACACACGCGCAGCACACCTGTGTAACTGGTTGGACAAGGTAGAGGAGGGGCGACCCGATTTCAGTTTCTCAAAGCCTCTCTCTGTCTCACCAACATGCACAGACATACTCCTCTGACAATCCGGAGTGTAAGTCCACAGCAATTTGGGCAACAAACATGGACCTGCATTTATATTTCAGGCAGCAGGTGTTTTTGTGCACGACAGGTAGGGTGTTAACAAGGATAGGATTTCAAGTTGAGAGAGGGTGACGAATGACGCAGAGTTTCACCTGCATCAGATTGTGTAAACAGAAAAAGAAAGACAGACATGGTGATATGACTGTGTGATAGACAGACTATTACAACACCCTTTAACTAGTAAAATGAAGCCTGCAACCGCTGCGTCGATTCCTGTACGTCTGCCAATGACTAACACACATTCACACACACACGAATATGACCTGTGGCTTATTTAAAAAAGCCCCAGTTCGGGGTGTGCCCAGTGTGGGAAAAAAGGGAGGAAAGTGGGATGTCCTGATGAGAAAACAAGGAGTGGCTGAGGCTCATTTCACAAGACAAAGGAATTTGTCATAACCAAAAGCAGGATTTGCATGCGGGATAAGGCTGGCTGACAGGAAGACATGATGTCACATAGACACACTCACACTATCCTTTGCTTAATGGCTGTGGCGCCCCAGAGCTATAACCTCCCACCTGAGCAAATCACACACTGCTGTCCTGTACCACTCATGCCTTTATATGGTCATAGCCAGGACAGGGCTGGTATTACCCACTACAGACAGACGGAGATGAACAGGACTGCAAACAAATAAAACGAGGAGAAAGACAGACAGTGAAAAACTCAGAGACAGAGTAAGAGGGTAAGCCGGAGCGTAAGATGGGGGGGTTGAGATAAGGAAAGGAGTGCTGAATAAAAGATAAAAGCCAATCTTGCATTCCTAGCATTGTCTCTTGCCAATTCAGCACAGCAGCCCACCCACTCATCCACTGTAGAACGACCTTAACAGGACACTGGCTAATAATCTTTTAGAGATGTGTGTTTACTGTACTGTTGCAGTATTTTAAGGCAAGTTCATAATTGCAATAACCCAAACACAAACTGTTTATCTTACCCTCTTTTCATCTGGCATCATTCCACAATTTTAAGCCACATGTAAACACTGCCTTGCTCCTCATGTTATCTCCAACGGAGCAAATTATCATCACTGACATGCTACATACTATCCTGTTTCACTAATGAGTGCAACTGTCATTCATACAAGATAAATTATAAACTGTGATTGATATTTCTTGGCAAGTGTACTTGGGAATGTGATTCTAAGTGTGTTTCTGTGTGTGTGTCTGTGTTTTAACCACAGTCAGAGGAGGGAATTTGCAGCTGTCAGTCCGGGAGGCTGGTGAAACAATAAGAAGTTTGTGAAACCGAGAGCATGAACGCAAGTGTGAGAAGAGCTGGAGAGCAAGGAGGACATTATTGGACATATTTGAGTGCGAGTGCATCTGTGTTTGTCTGTGTCTAGAGGGGGTCAAGTTAAAATTGCCCTTAACCCACTCGTGACTTCTGTTCTCCATCCGTCTTTCCCTTTCACAGCTGTTAGTTTTGGCCTTGAAAGTCAGCGGTGAGTTTCGTTGAACAATGAAAACAATCGGTGCTGTCCAATTGCCTCTCCCCTCCCCTTTCCCCTCTTCCCCACTTCCTGAGAAACAGGATGTTGTGGATTCGACATCAGAGATGAGTAAAGGGATGAAGCGGCTAGCTGAGCTCAACGAAAACCATTTTCCTCAACAGAACTGCTTGTACACAAAACCACGAGAGCCTATAGAATGGACACTTTAATAAACCACCTGATGGTTGGAGGAAGTTTTTGTGGTGAAAATCCCCAATGGTCAATATGCTGATCACACGACCACTAACAACTTCCTGTTTTGCTAATATTGTTCTCCATCTGCTGTTTTTTGTTCTGCTTTCATGACCTATCAGAAGCAATAATTGTGAACCTATGTGGCCACATCATCACATCTTTTTAATGATAAATTAAAACATTTTGTTTCGTTCCTGTAGTTTAACCACCGAATCCTCATTCTCTCTTAGTTTTTAAGGAGCTAAAACAATGAAGTCGATTGACACGTCAAAGCTAGTGGCACAATTAATTGGTTCCAATTTTTTAAAATGTTAATATATGTTGTTTTTCTTACTCCTATATTGATTATCTTTAGTTTTTGACTGTTTATTAAGACAAAACAAGCAAGGCTTTGCCTCGGGCTCTGGGAAGTTGTTTCACTATTTCCTGACATTTGATCAAGAATATAATCTGCACAATGATCGACAATGACAATAATCTTTAGCTGCTACCCTAGTTTTTTCCCTAAGATGACAAATTATGTCCAGGTAAACCACTTCAAGAAAAGAAGAAGAAAAACAGCAAAATGCAAGCATAAAATTATTAGAAATCACAAAGAAACTAAGAATGGAAGAAAGCATTTTTGTCATACATGCTGATTCTGAGCCCTTATTCACTAAACATGTATATTAAGACATGTAAAGGTTACTGCAAGCAGCCAAGCACAATGTTTTTAAAAAGCTTTAAAAGGTGAAAGAACAAAAGTGCACAGATGGGGATTTATGTTTGGCTTTCCCAAACACAAGGCCAACAAATGGTCAAGAAGTCAAGCACAGTGCCTTAAAGTCAACAACATACACACACCCCTCAAACATCTGATGGAGCCCTGACACACCACGAGTCACATATCTCCATCTGATTCTGCAGCCATCAGTCAGCATGACTCACTCAACTCCGTCAGAAGACATCTGCAATCATACACACATGAAACCAACAATACAGCCTTTGTCGACTTAATGAAACTCTGGTTAATGCAATAAGCGTCTACACCTGCCATCTGTGGCAAAAATTCCCACTGAAACAACACACTCACTGTCAAACAGCACATGTGTTCACGCATCTCGAAGTAAGGGACACTGCAATTAACTGATAAGTTAGTGTGATGCTACCGGCACTGGTTTAAGCTGAGCGTGGCTTGTAATGGGATTGAAGCTTTAGCCTGCTAATCCACTTACCGCCTAACACATACACACATGATGTTAACATGCACGCAAGTACGTAGACAAACACACACAGGTTAGGCCCTTTGTGGATTAACCTGCACACCTTAAGAGGGCAGACACAATTGCAGTCGCCGTTGGAAGCATGCATCAACAATCAAACACTGTCTAGGAGACAAGTGGACAGGAAAGGCTGATACCTGGGTGTTGTTCACAGTCACACACGGTGTTATTAGAGGTGGCACTTGAGGCACATTAAACAAGCCCTGACCCAGTGATACCTACAGCCATACTGTGTAAACTTAAACCAAGATAGTCCCAAGGCCCACAGGGAGGGCAATTACCTACACAGCAATTAATGTGCCTGTATAAAACCAATGTTTACAAGGGAAAAACTAACTAGTTTATCTGTTCACAGTCAAGCTGACAGTTATCCCCACCCAGGCATTTTCCTACCACAACAAGTTCACACAGGACCCACCCAACAGGTTCACAGGCGGACAAACTTTGACTCCCAGCCCATGTGACAGACTGCAACTGGAGGACCACCACCCTTTGGACGGACTCAAATACACAAAACTGGCTCAACGTATACATGCGTTGTCAAACAAGTTGCGGGGTTTGCATTACCATAACCTAAACTGTCCTCTCCGGGGCTCCTTACAAATGATAACCGTCGCAGTGTGAAAATCTACTTATCTGCTTAGCTGATAAAACTGTCTGCTACCGACTTTTTATACCCAAACATTTCCCTCTGGAGCCGCCACCAGCTAGCATTTCCCTTATCTAACAAAACCCCACAGACTGTCGTGATTTGATTTGCTAACGTCATACAGCAATCTAGGGCAGGAGCGACGAGCAGAGCTGGCAGCGTTAGCTAAAGCACAGAGGCAGTAACAATAAGACGCTGGTTTAAAATGACTCTCACGAACAAAGACTCGCGTATTTCAGCACTGAGTTACTCGGTGCTTGTGCTAACGCCACTGCCCAGATAAATGACAATGCTGGAGATCAAATCAGCCCAGTTGGCCATAATGCTCGCTCAGCACCCGCATGACCTGGTTTGGCTGTCTTGCTACGTTAGCATCACAATAACCCACATAGCCGACCGAAAGCGATGCCAACAGCCAGGCTAACGTTAGCATAGCAAACACAGATTAGCCGCAAGTTAGCTCGTGTTTATCTTAGCGGCATTTTAAGCAAATTTAGACGGCGTTCTCGGTTTTAACCGTTGGTATCAACGGCTCTTTTTCACCTGTTATAACAGTGTGCACGGTAGACAACAGGCCCGAGGGTCACGGTATGAACTTTTAACGTTAGCATCGTCAGCTAACGCTAGCCTTGGGGAGTCGTGTTGCTGATCTGTCGATGATGTGACCACTCCTTGCCAACGCTGCAGTGCACCCACTATCTGAGGAAAAAACCCGCGGCCCCCGCTGTATGAGCCATATTGTAACATTTATGAATTAACTCACCTTGCTCGTGGAAAGCCTGTCCCGACCCCTTTCCGACTATTCCGTTTTTAGTGTTTTCTCCCCTCTTTTCCCCTCCTTCCCTGGGTTCTGGGTCAAGCTCGTTAAAGACGAAGCGACATCACCGAGTTTTCTATCACAGAGAGGGCGGGATCAACAAGCGGCTTTACCGTAAAGACGGCGCACGCAGAATTCCTTCTCTCATACAGGTGTTTGTCAGAAGTTTCTAGACTGGCACAGGTACTCAGCAGCCAGCAGCCGGATTGGGAATATAAATAAAACACACAGGGACTGATGTGAGCGAGCCTATGATTATAAAACGAGTAGGGGGATTTAAATTCTGCTGCAGAATAAATAGGCTACCACCCACCGCCTCCTCTCTCCTCCCATTTATTTCCGTCTGTCGCTCCCTCTCCCTCACATATACACACACACTGATGTCATTTCATTGATTGCCCAAGAACAATGGCCTGAAAGGAAGCTGCATTTCTTGGGGAAGTACAACAACAGCATTCCTCACCAACACGACAAAACTATTGGCACATCAAACCACTACCAGTGACCATCACATCCTCCGCATGTAAATAGATTGATGGCAAACAGCCTCTGCAATCACTTGATTTATATGAATCATGCCTCACCACTGGACTATTTAGGGATGACTGCATCACTGCAACACAGCAGCACTTCTGAAGTGCCAAACTTTAAGTTCTCTCTTTGATATTACAGTAAATACTATACATTTACTCCTTCTGTATATTAGTATCTCTAACATATGTATGCCTTTACAGATCTTTGGGTGAAACCAAATCCAAACAAGTAGGATCTTGATAAAAAATACTTTAGTGTGGGCAGGGTGGAAAGAGGAACAATGCAAGGAATTTCCCCCCGTTTCCTTAAGAGTCCCCCCACGGTGCTACAGTATGAGCAAACCTGAGTCACAATAATCACTGGGAGCAAAAACAATGCTGCACCCTAGAGGTGTAAAATGATAAGAGACTTGTCCGACATTGAAAACTGTTAAAAAAAACCCTCTGTATTTATTCATATTTGCAAATCCAGATTACAAATCCACAGACAGAATCCACACTACATTGATTATTGCCCAGTCTGAAACTATCAGGAAGTACAAAAGAGAGGAAAAGAGAGCGGCAACAGAGACAACAGAGGTAGTTTCCTTGTAAATGAAACACGCACATATGAAAATGTAAGACAGGTAAATGCCAGGTATGCCACATATTTTTCTCATAATTTTTAATGTTTAGATTTATAAATCCACATTTAAAATTTAGCCAGTGTATCTGAGAATTTTTGTCAACTGTGTGATCTGAAAAACTTTCAAAACAGTTGAAAACACTTAAGATTAGCACTTATACAACATTTAAGTGTACCAAGGGTTGGGCACTAAGGCAATACGTACCACCACATGGTTTCCTCCTGCTACAGTTTACAGGAGTTCTTGCTGTCAGACAAGTCAAGATAACAACTGTGAGGGTCTGTAATAATGAGCGTAATGTATACACTGAATGATTACACTGAGCTACAGGTGATAACAGAGTTCATCATGTCTGGGTAAAGAAGATTTAAGCATTTGTCAAATTTATCTTAAAGCAGGGGTAGGCAGATTAATTTTGGCATCATTAGACAAAAACTTCATAATAAACTTTGAGCATATTGTAATTCAAGTGGTCTGTGAGAACACTAAACTTTAGCACAGTCCTGACTGGAGACTTTTGGCCAATCACAGATCATTTCAGAGAGAGAGGGCTTTCCTATTGGCTGTTGCATGCACGTCCCTTTGGTGAAGGCCTGACTCAATGGCAGAGACTCCTATAGAGAAAGTTGCAACTCCAGCATTTGCAAAAACTGCCTACACTGCAAAGCAACCCAAAAAAGGAAGACAGACTTTTCAAAACAGAAAATCTCAAAGAGAGACTGACTGTTAACTAAATAAAATGTGTCAATATAAGCAAAGGGTTTCAGAGATCGAGAGAAAATGTTGCTGAAGTTTAGCCCTCTGCTGACTGGAGCAAAATGCTTATGGCTGCAGCTTCAAGTTCATGTTTATGTAGTTATTGTTGTTTAGAGCAGTTGTTCCCAACACTCCAGAAATGGGTCCATTCTGAATGGACCAAAAGTGACTCGTGAATGTATCATGTTTGTACAAAACACACTTTATTTTAAAGTAGAGTGAATTTCTGGCACAGAGTTTTTATTTTGAAGTGCTGTTTCCAGCTGTAGAGTGATTAACCGATACTACATGACAGAGACAGCAAACTAGCTCGACGACATGGCCAAACGCAAGTATGATGCTGAATATATTAAAATGTGTGGACCTTGAACTCATGACTGAGGAGAAATCTGGACCCCATGGCTGGACCAGTTGGGGACCACTGAGCTAGAGCATGAAATCCCAGCGTGTCCTTTGCCTCACTCCCCACAGCTACAACCCACCAAGAACCAAGAGGAGAGTGGGCAGCAGCTCTGTAGACAGACCCCCAGTTAGCGGCCGCAGCAACCTAAATCCAGCCAGTGCTGACCGAATATGAGCCACAACAGCTGCCGACTGAAGGTTCATCTCCCAAGCTGCGGCCCACTCTCCTCCCAAGGAAGCAGTCTACAGTGGCGAGTTGCGTGGTGAAGGGACGCTGGGCTGGCTAACGTTAGCTAGCTAATTCTTGTCTCATTTGTCGTATGATAAACGGAGAAGGACTGGGGCAAGGAGGGGGTGTGAGAAAGCGCTGTGTTTAATGTTACAGTAAAATTAATAAATTAAATAAATCAATGCATGGGAAACACTGGGTTACTGAATAAAGTGCGTGCATATGGCCATCGTCGTCTGGTGGGAGGGGCTTAGGACAGAGATGGGAAAGCTGCAAGCGGAGGGTGTATTTTCAAATTATGCTTCTTTTTTTTTTTTTTTGCCATTTCAAGATTTCTGCCTACCCCAGCTTTAAATTAAGGTACTGTATATTTTCCTCGAATGATGAATAAGGCATACGTTTTTCTGCTTTTCAAACAGTAAAAAAATCCCATTAGCCAGGAAAGATAAATAAAAAGGAATTTTAGTTTTGAAGCTTGTTTACCTATTGCTGGTTTTCCTAGAACTAAAAGAATGCAAGTCTTTTTATACTGAACAGAGCTGATGCTTGTTTGTGTCCTTATTTGAACCTCAACAGTCCATTTATTTTACTGAGAAGTTGTCAAAAAATATACATTGGTGTAGTTGTAGTTCATTAAGTACTTTTAACACCTGACAAGTTGCGCTGTGGCTAAACTATATAGACAAAAGGACCAGAAGATGAGATGCTGCCACAGGAAACACATATTCCCCAAATACACACAAGTGTCAGTAAAAGTAACATGCTGAAGAAATGTAAAATTCCATGTTAAGTTTTTAAATCTATGTATCGTTCATGGTCAGAGCACTCCGTTAGAGTTGTGTGTGATCATGTGCCTGCGCAGGTTGCTGGGGTTGTTGAAGCTGGCGGTGCACTGATTGCAGGTGTACGGCTTCTCCCCAGAGTGAGTCCTCAGGTGGATCTTCAGGCTGCCGTTCTGCGTGAAGCGCTTCCCACACTGCGTACAAGCATACGGCTTCTCCCCGGTGTGAATGCGCATGTGGATGCTCAGTGTGGTCTTGTTGACGAACGACTTGCCGCAAAAGGTGCAAAGAGCGGGCGACTCCCCGGTGTGACTTGCCCTGTGCACAATCAGGTCTTCACGGTTGAGGAAGCGCTCGCCGCAGAAGCTGCAGTCCAGAGATTTGTTGATGCCATGAGGGAAGACGTTCTGCGGCTGGGTGAACTGGCTGACATGACTCGGGTGCCCCACTTGATTATCACCTCCTACTACTTGTGTTTTTAATGCAGGATTCAATGCTGCTGCTGAAGCCATTTGGGTGGAATGATTTCTTTCCAGCTGGCTGTTTCTGTTATCCTGCATCCCTCTCATCGGGGCTCTGTCACCGGCACCAGTGGTGAAATTCAAGAGACTGTCATGGGTGACGTTGTGGTCGGGAGACAAAGAGCTAAAAGCCTGGAGTTCAGAGGCAGTGAAGAGGGTGTCGCTCTCATCCTGCAGAGGCCCTTCCCCTCGTCCGTGAACACTCACGATTCTCAGGTCCTCATTATCACCTGTCAGGCAGGAGGACTCTAAATTCTGAGTCCGTGTAGAAACTCCACCCTGCGTACTGTGGTTTCCAAAGTCATCCTGACCTAAAAAGATAAATCACACAATGATATTATGAATCAGTGTTTGTGTATGAAACTTTTAGACTGGGACTTATGAGTCACAACATTATTTGTGGGCATAATTTATATTAAGAAGCTAAAAGACAATCTACATGATGTGATTGTAAAGTGTTGACTCTAAGTTTTATTTCATTTATTAGGCATATCAAGCATCATACACTGCAAAAACAATAGTAAAACATGTCACAGATGACAAAGGTACCCTTTCCCATCACATAGGCTTGCGTTAAAAACAATACATCCTTCCATATACAACTATAGAGCAACGAAAAAATAACTTAACACAGCATTCGAATTGAAGTTGTACAGGCTATACTTATACCCAGTGCACACCTCATAAGGCACCCTTGCACCACCAACAGGGCAGCCTGTCCCATCTTGGAGTGAGGCCACTTCATAAGCGCTCCCAACAACATGACCTCAGAGCACACACTACCTACAAGTTTAGGATGCATACCCAAAAACTAACACACATAGTTAAGATTAGAATAATGAGCACAGTGACGTCTACCCAAACTGCCCTTCCTCTACTGTGGAATCAGCCAGTGCTGGACTTTAAACAGTTGTGTGTCATGGATGAATCATGCCACTCATCTAGTTTCACTGCACACTGTGATGTAATAAATCACCCTGAAAGCCTACTCATTTACCCAACCTGACATATGTTTCAATACACTGAAGTATGCATAAAAAGTTTGTTTAATAAGATATTTAACTATAAAAATAACAACACCAGGGATGTAATTTGGGATGTTAGTCATTTATACAAGTGTTGATGATCTGTCTTGTCAGTGTGCAGTGTTTAGACTTAAACAAATATTAAATTGTTTCTTGTTTTATAGTTGAGAGTGCAGGTTTTGACCTCAAAATGGAAATGCTTTCCATTAAACTTCTGGTGCAGGATACATCTTCCTCCAGCTGTGACACACACATACAGTCTATTTTCTGCTATTATGTTTCCTCATTCATTAATTATGTCAACAAATCTCCCGAAAAGGCTAAACCAACAATTAATCTGTGCAACTATCAACTCTAAGACCGATCTGTTTAGCTTCTGCCTGTGAGTCATGCTGTCGCATCTGTTGACTGCTCACCTACAATGGGCCCACATCCTCCGACGTCGTCCTCATCTTTGATCAGGATGACATCTGGGCTCTCTCCATCTGCACACTAACCAATAAAGAGACATATGCATGATGAGCAAACAAAATGTCAAACAAAACTATCAGTATCTCAAAGTACTTGTATTTTATTCACCTGCACTTGAGTGGCAGCGGAGGAAGTCTTGTTCTCCGGTTGTAGAGAAATCGAAGCAGCTTCCCCAACTGTCTTTTGAGCCACTGGTGGCTTAATGACAACTGGAGGAAAGAAAAAGACAAAATTTCAGGACCACTGATAGTGAAATTCAATCTAAATATTTGTTTTTCTGTCAATCACTTAATGAATTAATTAATCGACAGCTACTTCTTATAACGAGTTAAATTACAACCCTACTTCCAATAAACTTGGAATGCTGCGTCAAACATAAATAAAAATAGAATGCAATGATTTGCAAATCCGTTTTGACCCATATTCAGTTGAATACAATCCAACAACAAGATTTTTGATGTTTTAACTAATAAGCTTCATTGTTTTTTGTAATAATACACTTATTCTGAATGTGATGCCTTCAACACGTCCCTAATACGTTGGGACGGGGGCAACAAAACACTGGGAATGCTACAAAAAAAAGCACCTGTGTGGATCGTTACACTGGTGAACAGGTTAATTATTAACAGAATTAAGTATCATTGCCAGGTATAGAGGGATATCCTCCAAAGGCTCAGTAGTTTACAAGCAAAGATGGCGCAAGGTTTAGCACTCTGCAAAAAACTTTGTGAGCCAACAGTCCATTTCTTAATCTACAATTGCAGGAATTTAGGGGATTTCATCATCTACACTCTATATCATCAAATGATTCAGAGAATCTAGAGAAATCTAAGGGGTAAAGCTGACAGCCAACACATCATGTCTGTGACCTTTGATCCCTCAGTTGCCCCTGCCTTAAAAACCGACATCATTATATAAAGTATATCACTACATGGGCTTGGGAACAGTTAGGCAAACCATTGTCTGTAAAAACAGTTTGTTGCTGCATATACAAATGCAAGTCAAGACTACCATGCAAAGTGAAAGCCATGTAACAACAACATCCAGAAACACCACTGACTTCTCTGAGCCCGAGCTCATCTGTGTTGCGCTGTGGTCTGACGACTCCACATTTCAAACTGTTTTTAGAAATAAATAATGAACGTCATGTCCTCTGGGACAGAGACGAAAAGGACAATTCAGATTGTTAGCAGTGCAAAGTTCAAAGCCAGCATCTGTGATGGAAGAGGGGTGTGTTAGAGCCCATGGCATCATGGGTGACTTGCACATCTTCGAAGGCACCATGGATGTTGAAAGGTACATGTAGGCTTTGGAGCAACATGTTGCTATCCAACCAATGTCTTTATCAGATAGGTCCCTGCTTAGTATAGCAAGACAATGCCAAGCCTCCATTCTGCACGTGTTACGACAGTGTGGCTTTGTAGTAAAAGAGTGCAGGTGCTAAACTGGCCTGACTCCAGTCCAGACCTGTCTCCCACTGAATATGTGCGGTGCGTTATGAAGCACAAAATATGACAAAGGAGACCGCAGACTGTTGAGCAGCAAGAATGGGAAAGAATTTCACTTTTTAAAACTTCAGTAATTAGTGTTCTCAGTTCCTGAATGCTCCCTGAGTGTTGTTAAAAGAAATAGTGATGTAACCCAGAGATAAACTGTCCCAACTTTTTTATAACGTGATGAAGATGAAAACAATTACATTAAATATTTTCTCTTTATACTGTATTTAACTGAATATAGGTCAAAAAGGATTTGCAAATCATTCAATCCTGTTTTAATTGATGTTTTATACAGTGTCCCAACTTTTTTATGAATTAGGGTTGCAGTTTTAATTGTAATGGAAACACATACACAAAACTGTACACACACTTCATACACACTTGTAACTCTTATAATTTAAGATGTTTTGACAGTCAGTGTTTGATTAGATGTTGAATTACCCATATACTAACTAACTTTAGTACACTAGTCATAAACATGTCATGTGAAGTGACTCAGATCAAGCTCATATGTCATGAACAGACACATCACCTTCAGGGCACGAGGGCAAGCCGTGGTGACGTAGATGAGACGACATAAAGAGCAGCCGAGATTTAGTAGTAGTTTATAGACATTTTGTTTTTGCAGGAGAACCATTGAAGAAACTTATACAGCACGTTGTTGTTAAAATAAAAGCGACTGGTTGGACTCTGTGGGTCTTTAAAAAGTGGCTCTGCAGGAGGGGGGGGCGTTACTTGTTACTCGAGTATGAAGTATTTTTTAAAGTGAAAGTACTCCGTTACCTTGTGATCTAGCCCGTGGTTTGGGGATATTCCCTCTGATCGGGGAGAAGCGGCTGGCCGGCCGGTTGCTCCTGGTCTGCAGCCTGAGGGAGAAGAGCTCACTCCTCATCACCTTCATCCTCATCCTCAGGGCTTCGTTTTCCTTCAGGCTCTGGGTTAAATGCAGGCGGAGAGACGACGAGCTCTCCGAGAACAGCTGACTGATTTCTGTCACCGCCGCTTTCACCAGCACATCCATTATGGACAAAAGCTGCGACTCCAGGTTCAAATTGGCCGGCGGCATGTTTGTGGACATGTTTCTCTTTGCTGCCGCCGAGAAATATGCTGGAAAACAGCGCTACACAACCGCGGAGCTAGCTCACAAAAGGGACAACACAATGGCCTTTCCGGTAGCATGACGCTCGTTACCGTAATCCCTATAAAGCAGGGGCAGCTTTAGTTCACGTTTTCCTGGTTCACGGCCTCTTAAGGTCAGTGTTCATATTTGATATACAATAAAATCTGATCAATAACCTTGGCTGTAATATCGACTGGCAATAACAATTATTATTAAAGGCACAACTAATTATATTTGACCTATAGCCTAATGAATAGATATTAATAGTGGTGGAAAGTAATTAGGTACTGAAGCACTGTACCCAGGGGCGTAAATATAGACAGTGCAGACAGTGAGGTTGCTCTGGGGCCCGTGAGGTGGGGGGCCCACGGAGAGACGGCCCTCCGACCATGTATTGGGTGGAGGATGGGCCCTTATGGGTGATTGCCACCTTGAAAATATGCCTGTGTTCAAAGAAGAACTCTCATTAAATTAAAAACAGTGTCATTTGCTATGTGTCCAATCCATCCATCCATCCATCCATCCATCCATCCATCCATTTTCATCTGCTTATCTGGGGTCACGTTGCAGGGGCAGCAGGCCAAGCAAAGCACCCCCGATGCCCTTCTTCCCAGCAACGCTTTCCAGCCCCTCCTGGGGGACCCCAAGGCATTCCCAGGCCAGATGGGATATATAGTCCCTCCAGTGTGTTCTGGGTCTGCGAAAAAGGCAAACTCATCTCTGTCATATTTATTTTTTCTTTTTTCAATAGTCAGCGGCATCTGTAACAAAACCATATCCTTAATCTATTACTATAAATCAACTGTTGTATAAATAAACTATCCTATAAATATAAATAAACTTTAGAATTGTTAAACTAATAATTTCTGAATTTCTTACTTTCTTTGGTATTTTTTGTTGCACAGATATGCAATGATGATTGCTAGGTAATATGTATGTTGATGTCATCCATTGTCAAGTCTCTGATCATGTGAGGAGATGATATGTGCACGATAATGTGCAGTAGGGTCCATTGTCACTACCTTACGCCACTGACTATACCTAAGTACAATTGTGAGGTACTTGTACTTTACTTGAGTATTTTCTTTTTTTCTTTGCTACTTTATACTTCTACTCCACTACATACGGGGGGCAAATATTGTACTTTTTACTCCACTACATTTATTTGATAGCTTTACTCAGTAACTTTGCAGATTTATGTTGTTAAACTAATACATTATGATATATGATTACAGGTTAAGGTGACCAGTAGTATATAAAGTAAGTAAAATGAGCTCCACCTTTACAAGGTGCAATAGAAAAGTGATGAATACTTCAATGCATTAATAATTATAATAGTATTATTACCATTATTGTGAAATGGGCCATTCTGCATAGACAGTACTTTGACTTTTGGTACTTTAAGTATATTTTTATGCTAATACTAAAGTTTGAATGCAGGAATTTTACTCATAAGAGAGTATTTCTACTCGGTGGTATTACTACTTTCATTTCAGTAAAAGGCCTGAGTACTACTTCCACCTCGAGGTAAAGAGTCAGTAGCCTAACTATACAGAGATAACTACATTAAAAAGGCTTGTTTTACTCGTGTAGACTTTTTTATTTATTTATTTATTTTTATCAAAAACTTTTCAAAATGATTTTCAGTGAGGTATTAATATCGTGTTCTGCCTGTATTTTTTAGTTTTTTTTGTGTAGTCTTTATTTTAAAAGACCTGTCAGCCAGTCTTTGTTATAGCTGGTTATCCATTGCTATTTATTTTGATTGGGGGGCAATTCTGTTCTTAATAGACCTCTGATTCCCCCTTGAACAACATAAAACAACAAAAGTTTTATTACTGGTAGGCTATACAACAAAGAGTAGAAACCTTAATTGGCTTAAAGTCCGTTCATAAAAATATTTTCAGGCAAAACGTCTCGTGTACGCAGTAAATTATAACCTCATAACTTTGATTTCTTTTACTTTAATTGTAATGCTTTAGACTTCCCTTTAAAGTGTAATATAGGCTAATTTGTGTAGACCTACTACTAATATAAATGTACTTGTACAGGGTTTGTGGCCTGATTTCACATTTATCTGTAAGTCACTTCTTAACTTTTATTTTATTGATAGTTATATTTTATTTCGCTTTATTTAACTTGTTTTACTTTTTCATATGTAGCATCTTTTGCTTCTGTCCAATATAGTATAACTTTTTTGTAAAGCCCTATAACTATGATTATTATTATTATTATTACAAAAACTGTCTCTTTGGCAAAAAGACAACCCATTGCCATTGTGAATTGTGAATACACAACATGCACCATATAGTTTCTTGTTGCACAAATAACTTTCCAATTCACAAGGTCATTGTTTAATTCATTTTTTCTATAAATACACGGCAAATAGTGGAACTAAATATTTCTGCTTTATATGCTCAAAACAAACATATGCAACAACAAAAACACACAAACATAAAGATAACTAACATCACATTGCCTGTGGACAATCCAACACCAGACTAAGACTTCAGCTACTCATTGAAGTACCACAACCATCAGCAATACTTTTGGTCTTTTCAGTCTTTCTGTTTGCCATCAGTATTTTTCTAGGACTCTGCCTTGACTAACATTCCTCCATCTCCCTCCGTCTCACAGCTGTCTTGTGCATTTTCTTCCTCGCCAGCTGCCTCTGCCTCTTCAACATCTTCCTGTTTCTCCTCTTGGCTCTCTGTCATCTCAATCTCAGCAGACTCTCCCTCATCCTTCTCCGGTGACACCTCTCCTGCTGCATCTTCTCTCTTCTCTTCTCCCTCATCACCAGCTTTTTTGTCTTTCTCCGCTGTTTCTTTGTCCTTCCTCTCTTTCTCTATTTTGGAGAGGCTTTGGCAGAGGGACTGGACGTATGTGAACACACACATGGGGTCAGGGTTGTTGCCCATCATGAGCATGTCCTTCACTTCCAGCAGAGGGTAGCAGTCGGCCAGGGACCTGAGAGTGGGAGAGAGTGGGAGGTGACGAGGGGACAGAGGAAAGGAGAAAACTGAGGTGAGACAAAGCAGTGACATAGAGTAACTACTTAGATGTTTAGAGAGAGTCCTGACCTTCTTACTGATTTACTGGTACAGTAATTTTAAATATGCAAAACAGGAATAAATGGGGCAACATTGTCAAGGTAGTGAGTAAAATAGTCAATTTAAACTATCCTCTCCAAGGAATTTGACATCCTTCCCTCCAGTCAGATACAGGTTTGAGAAAACTAGGTGCAAGAGGTTTGAGGTGTCACTTATGTGCAATAACCACTGTTAAACCTACATTTTTGGCAACATGGGGGAAGCGGAGACAAGTTATGAACACTGAAATATCATCACCCTTTATGTTGAAATGGCAAACACGGTAGCAAGCCGTTGCTTATTTACACATCCAACAGTTATGAGCAACATTATCATTCATTTGGAGTCATGTTTCTGGCCATCTAGTGAATGTAAGTCCAATATGCACTCTCTTTTAGCTGTCTTTGGTCTCTACCAACTGCTGAGAGAAATATTTGTCTCTTTAGCTCCTAAATTCTCCACTATGTTCACCAGCCAGTTGCTCATTGTGTCCGTCTGCTGTTCGGTGCTGAGCAGGTTTTTTCTGATTTCTATTTGTAGTCCAAGTGATATTGACCAATCATATGCAGATAACTTTTTATATAGATTAGCTGGAATGAGATGCACACAGAAGAGGAAGTCTTGGCGCATATATATGCTTGCTTCACTGGATCTCCTGAATATGCTTGACGTCATCAGACTGATAACTGATGGGTTTCGAGATTGCTGAAGAATTAATGTACAACCTATACTTTCCCGCTGACTGCTCCGTGACAGCAGTGACAGTGAACTTAAGTAGTAAAGCTGTGGCCTGGACAGCTCCAACCTACAGCAACAATGAGGTGAAACTCAGGATAAAGCCCTGTAAAGCTTTGTACATATCCCATGTAATCGTGAGCCAATAATTTGTGCATAACCGACACATTTTGGAAGGCTGCGAGCGTTTGACCAATGTGCTTATGGGAGTGCACAAGGAAGCGGTCCTGAGGAGTTCGTAAGGAGGCAGGTTGGGGTGGTGGATAGGTCACAATACACAGGACTTTCCCCCTGGAGACCTAACCTCCATAACTTTATGTCAATTATGTAACTTTACATTAAGGACATAACGTCATTCATGGGGCACTAATTCATAGGACATCATAAGAACTGTTGTATAAGGATATGTTGTGTTATGTTTAAAAAAAACACTTATTATAGCTGCTTTAATTCTAATACACTAAAAACTGCTGTTGGTTCCCTGCAGAGCGTAGTGCTTTCCTCATTCTTAATGTTGTTATTGTATTATATATTTTGTGTATAGTACCAGAACTTTAATTGTCTGAATGTGTTGCTATAGTGTTAATGTTTTATGCTGTTATGCTGCAAGACAAGCTTCTTCTTGTGGGACAGTAACGATCAGAACTGAACTGATAAAAGAAACAAAGGGGAGAAAATGAAATACTCCATACTCTGCAGATTGGAAGGCCAGAGTGAAGTTTTTCTCCCTCTCCTTCGCATTCAGGGAGCTGAAGTCAAAAGCATCAGGAAAGTAACGATGGATCAGAGCACAGAACGCCATTCCGTCACTCCAGGATGATGAGAAGTTTTCTATCTCGACACCCTAAAAGGTCAAAGGTCACATACGTACATGACAGTAAAAAGGCGGACAGAGCAAAGCACATCTACAACGAGGCTCAGTTATATTGTTTTGTAAGTTCTCCTTTCCCAAATCCAGACAACAAATTTGGTGATGAAGACTGTTGTGTTGGACTCACCTCATAACGGCGAGTCTTGTTTTGACACCAGTGAAGAATCTTCTGTTTGATAGTAGCTCCTGTAGCTCCAGCTGATGCTGACTTCTGAATTTTGAAGTTGCGGGCTATTGGTGTCCTAAAACATCACAACATTGTACAATTTCTAATGAAACCTTTATCAGACTATATTTACTTTAACTTATTTGCGGTACTGGGTGTCGTACGATGACTTACTCTGGTGCACCTTTTTGGAATTTGGCAATGATGTCATTTCTAGCGGCTGCCCTTATAGAGCGTGCAGATTGTCTCGGTCGTGAGAGAGCAGAGGAGGGAGGACCACTCTTTCTTTTGGGCTTTGCTTGCTTTTCCACCTCTGCCGGCTTCCCTATGTCTTTTGTTTCTACATTCACTTCCTCGACTTGTTTTTTCTTCTCTGCCCCTTTTGCTGCTTTTTCACTCACATCTTTTTCTGCTTCTTCTGCCTTTTCCTCTGTTTTACTCTTCTTTTTCTCTTTGTTTTTGTCCGTCACGTCCTCTCCTTCTCCCCCAGTCTCACAGCTCTTGACCTCTTCCACCTGCTCACCTTTCTTGTCTTCATTTTTCTCTCCTTCTCCATCTTTTTCTTTGCTTGTTGGTTCAGTATCTTTCACGATGACATCAGTAGAGGCTTTGTCTTTATCTTGTCCAGCTTCTGTGGCGTCACCGTCAACATGCTTTGATGGAGTTGTCTGGGCCTTGTCTGTGTCTCCAGCGCTGGCCTCCTCTTCTCCTCCCTGCTCTGGTACTGAATCCTCCTTCACCTTCTCCTCCTTCTCCCCCTCCTTTGTTGCTCCCTGACCTTCCGGTGTCTCCTCTGCTGGAGGCTCTCTCCCTGGGTCTTTACTCTCTTCCAGCTCTGGCTCATCTGTCTGGAGGACACACAGTGTAAAACAGAGTTTAGTGATGTGACAAATCCATCTGCAAATACTGTCTGATAAACAGGTTGATGCATGTTTGTCACCATGATACAATGTTGGCATCATCCATTTCTGCAAACAGAGAGACCACATTTGTACATTTCACACGTATTATATTAACATTTCTAGAGTGACTTAGTTCAGATTACATGTGTATGAGCCTAGTTTCTCATTAAGGAGGATGATGGTATGGTGGATGGTGTGACGCCTAAGTCAGACAGCTAAACGACAGACCACTGGGTATTTTTAATGACACATAAAGACATTTGCAGCCATGTTTGTGGTGTCAAAACTAGGTATTTTAAGCCTAAACATGAGGTATCCTAACCGTGACCAAGTGTTTTTGTGCCTAAACCTGACCACTCAGTGGCCACAGCACTGTCACAAAATGAAACTGAAACATCAGCTACATATAAACTGTAAAATTTAACACATCTGTGGTTGTTAAAAATCAGTTTGGCCTCTTTGACTCTCACTTCTTAACACATGCCCAATTATTTTCTATTCTAAATAAGAAATGTGAAGAGAGAACAGTTCCTGTCTCATGTCAAGAGCAGGATCAGCTTCTAAAGAAGGCAACCCTGGCAAGAGGTGTGGTCATAGATATCTATAACTTAATGTCTATAGCTGCCCCTAATGCATATTCTGTCCAGCTGGCTTGGAGGCATGACCTAAATACATTTCTGACTGCTTCCCAGTGGAACATAATTTGGGGTTCGGCTTTGAGATCTTCTAAAATGTGAGATTTAGGATTATTCCATATAAAATTCTGTGCAGAGCATATATTACCAAGATTATCCAGATTATCCAAGATGGATGGCAAACATCAAAATTTATGCAGGCATTACTGTGGCAACTCAGGTTCTTTATTCCACTTGCTCTGCGACTGTCCATCTGTTAAAACACTCTGATTAGAAGTGATACATCTTATGTTAGAGTTTTTCGATGGACAATGATTTTGGAGACTAATTCTTCTAAACTGTAAAGAGTGTGAAGCAGCCACTTCTCAAGGGACTCCTGGCTGAATGAATACCTGGACTTACTAAACATGGAACGGGCAGCCTGCCTGTTGAAAGACTTCGATAAGGGGCTAGAGGACCACTGGGACACTGTCAATGGAAGTATGCGATCCAATGTACGTTACATATGCTACATGAATGTCACCCTTGCATCCTCACCCATCCCTTTTTTTATTACTGTAAAATTTCCTTAAATTTAGCTTGTACCACATGACTGAAATTCCACACTCATCATAATGCATCACAACAAATCAAACCATATCTGTGATAAATGAGCAGCATCATCTGTTGAGGAAAGACATGATATGTGGTTTAAAGGTTTAAAGTTGTTTTTTTCCAAGCTACTTGTGAATGCTCATGGATTATCTTCAGTACCTATGTATTCATGGGATTGGGCCAAAATATCTAGAAAATATATCGAGATTTTTACTTGGAAGGTGTGTGGATATTGGCTTGTCATGTTCATTTTCATTTCCAATATGTTCTCCCTTGGCCACAGTTATATTTCTTGTTGAAGTTATCTTCCAAATGGGAGACTAAAACATGTTTGGAAGGGCGATGTGTCACACATCTGTCAATTATTATTGTTTTTTTTTTTACAGTTTATTCTCATTAGACCAAGAGGGGTTTTACATCACCTGTCCACTCATAAATGTGTCACATGGAGATCATCTAAAATAAGCCTGACTGGGCCACAGGAGAGTATGGAGTTAGTTAAATGTGCCTGTGGGCACACGCCCAAAGGGCCAGGAGGCCCCCTGGACCATAGCCTCTGTCCGAAGTTTTTAACACTTCTTGTTGGAAAGTCAATCAAACGGCTCCAGAGAAATGCAAAGTGACCACAAGGAGACACAATACGACCACAACGAGAGGAAAACGAGTTGCAAAGACACACAAGCAGCTACAAAGAGTTGCAAAAAACTACACAGTGAGGTAAAATGACTACAAAGAGATTCAAAACAACCTCAAAGGGACACAAAATAACTACAAAGAGATGCACCATGACCACAAAAAGACTCAAAAGGGAGTACAAAGAGACAACAAATGACCATTATCAAGAGAGGTGTGAGGCCCTTTACATATCAACACCCAGGGGCCCATTGTCTGATAATCCGTCCATTAGTACAGCTGTAGCTAAAACCAATATAAAAGACCATTCACACAGAGCATGACCTCTGTTTCACTTCATTTATTTATTATGGATATGGTTACTGTTGATTTTGTTCATTAGTCTGGATGCTAATGAAGAGTTTTAGTGTCCAGCCATGTCCAGTAAACAACTAATGATGGTTTATCACTTGAATAGTTTGAGATATTTACTATTCCCACATAATACTGACATAAATAATCTAAGGCAAAATGTATTAATATCAACTGAAGGACATACACTAGAAGCCTGACCCTGCTTCTGTTTCACTATGGTTATAAATAAAACATTGACAACAAACAAGCAAACAAACAAACAAACAAACAAACAAACAAACACAGACTAGTTTTAATCAATCTGGTGACAGTCTTGTTCGAACTACTAAGAGCATGATTTATGATTGTGAGTTAACATTATGTAAGATGTACTAAAATTAGTGTCTACACTTCACTCTAGGGATAACGTGGTCCTCGAACCAAAGAGCATAATGTAATGTGAGACCTGAAGCTCTACGCTGGGATTTGATGAGCATCTCAGTTATCTGAATACAACTAAGAGGTTGAACTTTCAGATAGTAAATATGCCTTTTGTAGTTTTTAAATTGAACCTGACAGATCAGCTTTATCCCAAAGGAAAGTTTTGAGCCAGAACTAATCAATGAGCAAACCCCCTCTGGCTCTCGACATTTAGATAGTTTCTTGAGTGTGATCTTAAGTGTCTTCATGAGTGTCATTGATAAATTTTAGAATGAAAAGGTGTCATCACTTCATCAGTCGGTGAAAGTTTTGGCTTTAAAGATGAATGTAATCATGTTTGACATACTGGATATCTGGTAAAATGTCACTGCAGCAAAAGTCACACCAGGTCAGGCCTCGCACCGGTGACTCATCAGAGGGAATAGGAAACTCCATAGTGTGTGTGCATGCGCATTACTTTGCATAACTTGTGTGTCTCTGTGTGTACTCTACAGGAGTATGAACAGGTGTAGCACAGAGAATTCAACCCAAACCACTTCAACTGTCCTGCTGTCCGAACACAACACCTGCCACAGCCACAAATACACTCACTGCCTGTTCCTGGAACACGTAGTCACACCGGTCATTGAGGATTTTACAAATGTAAAACGTGTTTATGGTGCAATTTAATGTATCAAGCAAAAAAAAAAAAACACAGACCAGATTGTTGTTGTTGTTGGTGTCAGTCTGAGCGGTCGTCTCTGCGGACCCAGATGCCTCCTTATTGGATGATTCTCCATCCATGATGTCCAGAAATGTCTGTTTATCCACTGGATCAAAGGTCAAATCAGACTTTCCTTAAAAACTAACACCCTGGGACTCTCAAATGATCACTTCTACCTTCCCTAGAAAGTTTTCATTCAGTCAGAGGTGAATCCTCCTCACAGGCAGCCTGCTCAGTGTCTCACTCTCTGCTTCTCACCACTCTACTTTCCTTCCCTGTCTCCCATGTCTCCCCCTCTCTGTCAGCACTGCCCCCCCTGTTTGTGATGTGTGTGTTGGTTTGTGGATATCCGCCTTCACCCCTCTTCACCCGACACCTCCACCCTCTGCTTTGTGAGGATGCCTATGCTTCTTTATCTGACCTTTGGAACAACACGGGGTCCCGAAATAGAGTCACAGTGACATAGGCACAGTCCAACAGGCCAGACAGCTGCGTCTGCTGTGGAAACCGCGGCTGTACACACACGCATCTTAAACACGTGGGTGCATGCATACAGTCCTTTAAACATGCTCACAGACACACTTCCTTTTTGTTCTTAATATAAAATGTTCTTTTGGATATATTTGCACCTCTTCGTTTTATTGCCAAGAGTTAGAAAAGAAGCTCGATACCACTCTCATGTTGTTGGTAAATATGAGGCTACAACCAGGAAAAGGTTAGCTTAGCACAAACAAAATCTGCCTATCAGCACCTTTAAAGCTCGCTAACCGATCAGTTATATCTAGCTTGTTGAATCTGTGCCAGGATAGTTCTTGCTCAGCACATAACTCCCCAAAGACACCAAAGAAAATGAACCTTTTCATTAAAGGTAAGTAAGAGTAGTAGCCTACATGATATCCAATGAATACCTGTCCCCTCTGTCTGCCTTATTTTCAGTGCAGCATCAACTGAGACCTTCACCTTCTTCTCCCATTTGACTCCCCCTGTCTACCATTATCTAGCTTCTCCACAAATGGTTTCCCATCTCTCTTTTTTTGTCCTCCCTCTTTACAGTCCTGTAGCTCATATCATGAAACATTCAAGTGGCACATACATATAAAGTTGATAGGTGACATGGTTAACTAAGACTAGTCCAGCTTCTCAACTAAGCATCCTAGCCAAACAGTGTATCTCCTCATTCAACACAAAACAGATGGATTTAAAAATAAATGTCTATCTTTATTCCCACTCTGTCTGTCATTATCTTCTCTTACCCCCCACATCCTTCTCCTCCACCTCCCTTAAGTCCTGGGGGGCTATAAATATGTCAACGCCTTCTTGTGTATCTGTCCCACTCCCTCCTGCTCAAGCACGACCATGCATCTGTTGCTCTTTGTATGTTTGATACTGTTAAAGGGAACAGGGAAAACAAAGGAGATATTGAGAGAGTTACGTGTACGTGCTTATGAGGACAATTGTAATGGAGGGCAATACAATGTGTGTGTGTGTGTGTGTGTGTGTGTCCATGGGTGGAGTCAAATGATGGTGTGATTGCCCTTGTCGTTATTTTTTGCCATCATCTCGAATTGTTGTCTTTACTTTAAGTGAAGTGCCTCATACCAGTCACTCTACTCACTTATCTCAGTGTGTGTGTGTGTGTGTGTGTGTGTGTGCATGTCCACATCAGAAGCTGACTTGCATGCCTCGGTTTATAATGTGCTGTGGTGAACCACTCTTCCTGTTGTGCTCTACTTCTTGGACTAGATGCATCAAAGTGGCAGCTTCCTGGTATGAGGTCATTGTTTTTCACTGTCTCACATTGCAGAACACACAGTTTAAAACTTTTAGACAGTTCAAACAAAGATGAAAGACATCATCTCAATTTGTTGTCAGTGTTCTTTATGAATCATTAATAATTATGAACTCATCACGCACAGTGAAACACTGATCACAAAGCTGCAGGAAGATGCAACTGTTTGACCTTGATGTGATTTGAATCACTTAAAGGTGGTGATTGTATTTTAGAGGGATGATTCAAGATCCAAACTTCTTATATGCCACAGAACATAGAAAGGATGGTTTTTCATTTAATTTGTCACATAAATCAATCCATCATTCATTCATCACATGGAATTATTCAAGGTACAACTCCAGTAAAATGTGAACCCATCAGCTCGTTTAACTTGTGCACTGTAGTTTAGTCTGTCTTTGCGTCTTCTTACATTGATGCTGCTTTGTAATTGTCCATGTCTGTGGATGGTTCTGGTAATGGTTTTTGGTTGTGTAATGATTTAATTGTACACACATCCTGACCTCAACAAGGCAGCTAGATGGTTGCTTCTCCCGAGCATTCCCACTGTCACACCAGTCCTTAATCATTATTGAAAAGCACCAGCCTGTACAATGGCCTGTACAATGGCTAGCAGGATGCTCGTTCAGCTGGTGCCCATCTTCTCCATCTTTTCCTCGATGCTCACTGATGTTTACATTTGAAAACATCGACAAGGCTAGCTAGCAGGAGAGTTAATGTCCATATCCTGATGAGTGGGGAACTGCCCATTGGTTCGACAGCCCATTGGTTCGACATCCCATTGTTCCGACCATATTAAACTCATTGTTCTGAAGTCCGTTCCGAAATCATCATGATGCCCTGTGGTTAAGGTCTGGTTAGGTTTAGGCACAAAAACCACTTGGTTAGGGTCAGGAAAAGATCATGGTGTGGGTTAAGATGAAAAATAAAGTGACAAACATAAGCCGTGAGCCTGCTCCGCCTCAAGCCGGTCGCGGCGCACCATACGCCCGCCGCGAGCCGTTCAGCATCGCGGACAGTTGGACTAATGGGATGTCGAACCAATGACATGGACCCGATGAGTGACTCATAGTCACACACCACCACCGTCCAACGCCAACTACAAAAACCACCACGAACACACATAGACATAAGAGCCTACCTGTGAACACAAAGGGGGGATTCAGAGCTTAACAGCTGTTTGACCTTGACGTGATTTGAACACGCAGCCTTCTAATCTGGAGTCAGACGCGCTACCGTTGCGCCACAAGGTCTGTTTTGAGAAGCAGAAGTGACGCTTTATAAAGGTCAACTGGGCAGCAAAATCAGCCTGAAAGAATCATTTCTACTGATTATTAATCTTAATAAGAAGTGTCTTAACTATCTGTTAATTGAAAGGTAGCCACAAAGTTGAGTGACCCTGATGTGATTTGAACACGCAGCCTTCTGATCTGGAGTCAGACGCACTACCATTGCGCCACAGGGTCTCAGACTACCAGCTGTGGAAGCACTTCAGTTGGATGGCATACAGGTCTGAAGGCTATCACTGCAGCAGGATTCAAGACTGAGCCAAGATATTTTTTACACAGAAGATATTTCCTAATATGGTATTTTGGTGATGGTGGTGGAGAGTGCTATTTAATATTTTGGGTGTGCTGGTATGCCTAAACTGACAAAGACACACTACATTAACAAGGATTTAAGATGGTTAAAAAAAGACATTAGACATAAGGCTATATCACACACCTTAGTCAGCAGTGATTTCTTTGATTATTTGGAAACCTCAGCTAGGATCAAGTAAAGATGCTATAATCAATGACAGAAGGAGAAATATTTATATTTTCATTCATGAATTTTGTATTTATTTACATATTTATTTGATCATGTATTTATTATTTTTTTTATTTCTAATGTATTTAAGTATTTATTGATATGTTTTTTATTTATTGATACGTAACATTCTGATCTATCATCAGATTTTTTTTTATCAAACAGAACCTGTTGTAAATCTAATTCAAAAGTTGGTTGGAACATTTGCTTGTTTTGACCTTGATGTGATTTGAACACACAACCTTCTGATCTGGAGTCAGACGCGCTACCGTTGCGCCACAAGGTCTATTTCCTAAAGCAGAAGCAGCATTTTATAGAGGTCAACTGGGTCTGCTAAGCACTTTTATATACACCACAGAGTATGGAGAGGATGTTTTTTTTTTATATATTTGTCACATAAATACACAGCAAGGCACACAGAGAACCTGAAAACTTATTAAGACTTTAAGTTATGCATATATCAGGGTGGGGTCGCTTGGGTGACAGGCTGTCTGCGAGGCATAGCCACAGTCTATGTGTCATATTCACCCATCGCTCCCCCACACCTCCAGCGTCTTGTCAAGATATGGTCACTACTGACTCAAAAGAGTTTTGTAGGTGTTTAACCCTGATGTCATTTGAACACAACACTGATATGGAGTCAGATGCTCTTCAACTGTGCGACAAGGTCAGTTTTATAAGCTGTAATGGCACTGTATAGGGATGGCATTGTAATTGGAAAGCCAAGTCTGCCAAGCAATTTTTAGAGCATGAAGGATATTAAAAGGATATTAATCTATGATCAATACTGTGCTGTCCAAAAATACCCCTTTTCTACCAAATTAGCTCTGATTTTTGAACTGGTTCTGCTCAGGGCCCTTGGAACCCTAGTGCTATCTAGCAAAACAGCCTGTGTTTTCCACAGTTTTGAGCAGTAATCAAGGACGTGTTATCAGTGGAGGGTGCGTTGCACAATTCACAACAAAAGTAAACAGTCATAGTGATGGCAGATCACACTGATTACTTGCAAACTTTTGTTCTGTCATTACAGATATTAGTTTTTATCCAGCAGCAAGCCTTGACCAGCTATTAGTGTGACCACTTCGGGCTTTTTTTCCCCCGATGAATTCTTACTGTACATCTCTATTGTTGCATCTCCATCCTGTCTTTCCAGCCTTTAGAATGTTAAACACCCTCTGATGAATTCACAGTTTACACTTAAGGTTGAGTAAAACCTTGGTTTGAGCTTGGTTCAAACTTTTCTGGACCAGAAGCAATTTATTTTTGGTCGAAATGTTCAGAGTGGTTCAAAATTAGGTGCAGAAACTGGATGGGAACATGAGGGGAATAGTTTATTGGCAGAGCACTTGCCCTTCGGAATAATATTTATCATATACTTTGGCATTTGTAGTCTTCAGATTTCAACTTAATATTGGGGCGACAGTGTTAAACAACACTCTTCACCACCAAAATCAAAGTAACAAAGCAGGAAATATCTTGTCTGCAAAAAACACATTGGTTCGGTCTTGGATCCTGCTGCGGTGATAGCCTTTGCATTTACATTCCATCCCTTTAAAAGTGCTATCACAGCTTATAATAGCTGACCTTCCACTGCAACGGTAGCGCATCTGACTCCAGATAAGAAGGCTGCATGTTCAAATCATGTCAGCGTCAAACATTTTTGAGTCTAACAATCAGAACAGCTGATTCTTTCACCTCTCAGTTTGATTATACACTTTGCTGTATTTTTGTGTGACAAACTGAATGAAAACATCCTCTCCATCTCTCTGTGACATTTAAAAAGTGCTTAGCAGGCCCAATTGACCTCTGTAAAGTGGCTCTTCAATTTGCACACAGCCCTCTCCCACCTGGACCAGAGGAACATATGTGAGACCACTGTTCATTAACTATAGTTCAGCATTCAATACAAGTGCGCCCTCCAAGCTCGTCATCACACTCAGANAGAGGAACATATGTGAGACCACTGTTCATTAACTATAGTTCAGCATTCAATACAAGTGCGCCCTCCAAGCTCGTCATCACACTCAGAGGCTCAGTGCTGCCCTCTGTGATGGGCTTCGGGGCTTCCTGAGCTTCCTAACGGGCATACCCCAGGCTGTGTACTCCCTGTTCATGCATGACCACCAACAGTTCCAACATTGTCATTAAGTTTGCCAATAACACAAAGGAGGTAAGAGCCCTGACATCTTAGTGCCCGGACAACAACCTCTCTCTCAATGTCAGCATAATTAAGGAGTGATTGTGGACTACAGGAAGCAACAGGGAGAGGGACACACTGCCATCTCCACCAAAAGGACTGTGGTGGTGAGTATCAGCAGCTTCAGGCTCCTCAGAGTTCACATCAGCGATCATCTGAGCTAGATTTGACACAAAGACAACATCACCAAGACTGCAAGACAACAGCTTGTCTTCCTCC
>NC_065509.1:23221920-23229384 GCF_006386435.1 Epinephelus moara
GTTTCAGGGTGGATACTAAGTGGCTGATCCCTACAGTGAACAAAGCTTTCTGAATTCAATAAAGAATTTAAATTCATCTGAGGTTGTCTTGTTTCACGTATCTGTCAATACTTTTGCAAGTTTTTGCAATGTAAAAGTGATTTGTATAAAAACTTGACTTAATTTGGGGAAAATGTCAGTGCAAGATTTGTCAAACTTGTTTCAAGAACATGTGAGATGCTCAATGAGTTGGGATCCTATACTGAAACAATGAGTAGCTCTTTGTCCCCTGAGCCTAGTAGAACATGTACAGGTTTCAAGTGTTGGCACTTTCTTACCTAGTGGACATTTTCCTGCTTTGGCATTTCACTAGCAAAAGCTGCTTTTTCATTCAGTATTACAACAGGATATGCAGTTTACTGACACTTGAATCCTTTGGTAAACAAGCTTCTACCTCCAGTTACTGGGGTTGACCAGCTTTTGGACAATGCTATCAATTGAGAATCTAGAGCATAGCTGTCTTTGGTAGGGCCTTAAGGATCCTAAATGTCAGATGCCAAACTACACAGGTGCCAACAGTAAGACCTGTAAGGGCAAACAAATTAAAGGACAGGTCCATGGTAGGTTTATACTGTTCTGTAGCTTCCCAGCAGTGGTGCTTATGTGCTCTCACCCAAGCTTTCAAACTAAGTTATTTTCCCAAGCCCTTCTAATGTTTTTCCTGGTGACTTGATGTGGGTCTCTGCGTGTTACTGCATATAAACCACCTAGCCTGCCTATGCTTCTTGAATTATCAAAATGCACTATTTCTCTAACCGCCTAACTAGCGCAGAAGCTGAGCAATGGACTACTGTGGACGCCACAGTAGTTTGGTCTAAAAGTCAAATGACACAAATTGAGCAAGAGTTTACTCATGTATTCTGCCAGGCAAAATTACTGTTTTCCTCCTGTCACCAGGAGTCTGGTGGCTTTGAAAAGAGGGATATAACAGCTTGAGTTCCCCAGTACCCTTACACAACCCTACTTCAAAAAATCAGAACTAACCCTTTCAGGTAAATCCTTATCAGCACATGCCACTTTAACCTACATCACTGCTTTTTGCTAACGCCTGAGCGGGAGTTTCCATTTGAAAAAAGAATGCAGTGGACCCACCCTTCTGAATGGGTTTTAAAAAATCAACGTGTAAATGGGAAGTGCAAAGAGAAAAAAATAACATTGTATAGGCCTATGTGATACCTTAGTTGCATCAATAGACTAAAGTCTCATCTACGCTTGTTGCACAATGGTAGCTCATCTGACTCTTGATCAGAAAATTGTATGTTTAAATCATGTTAGGATCAAGCGATTGTGTTCTCTGACTTCCTTTGAGAGACCAGGTTGTTAAACTGACTCATGAGTTGTTTTTTTAAAAGATATTTTTTGGGGCATTTTAGCCTTTAATTGATAGGACAGACAAGCGTGAAGGGGGAGAGAGAGAGGGAGTGACAAGCAGCAAGGTCGAACCCGGCCCACTGCGACAACTGCCTTGTACATGGGGCGTCTGCTCTATCCACTAAGCCACCGATGCCCTGACTCATGAGTTTCTACTGTAATTGTCAAAGATTCATACAGAACATTGTCAACAGATTGAGCGCAGCTCTCTTTCTCTGTGTCTTCCTCTTTGTTAGAACTAGCTAAGAAAGTTGCCACATCATACAGTTAAGCATAGAGCTTCAACTGGGATGATTAAGAAGGCATGTGTATCTGGTGCCATCAGACTGTCTAACATATTGTATGTTTTAATCACAGAGTAGATGTTTATGTTTAAGAGAAGAAAATAATTTGATTGTTTGTATTCATATCAACAAATGATATCCTGTGTATTAGACTCTATAGTACACAGTGAGTGACCAGTGTTCTTTCATGGGGGTATAGCTCAGTGGTAGAGCATTTGACTGCAGATCAAGAGGTCCCCAGTTCAAATCTGGGTGCCCCCTACATCAAGGCCAAGTAGACCACATTATCTTATTCTTGGTCCCTGTCACCCAACCATAGGCTGCCAACCTGCCCATGGATGACATCCACAGTAACCTACCTACATTAATTCAGGTTGACCACAGCAGGTGTGCCCTATCAAAGATGAAAATTCACAGGCAATAAGTTCTAAATATCAAAGAAAAGGCCAAAAACTTTTTTTTATCAAGCACCAACCTGGATTTTAACCATGGAGTTAAGGCCTAATCAGTGCTTTGCTGATAACAAGTCATATTTTTGACTTCATGTGTGGGGGTATAGCTCAGTGGTAGAGCATTTGACTGCAGATCAAGAGGTCCCCAGTTCAAATCTGGGTGCCCCCTACATCAATGCCAAATAGACCACATTATCTTATTCTTGGTCCCTGTCACCCAAACATAGGCCCCAAGCCAAGCTGTCCCAGGCCCAGAGCAACACAGAATAGCCTCCTCTATAAGCTGTAATGGCACTTAGGGATGACATTTTAATTGGAAAGCCAAGTCTGCAAAGCAATTTTTAGAGCATGAAGGATATTAAAAGGATATTAACTGTATGATGTGGCAACTTTCTTAGCTAGTTCTAACAAAGAGGAAGACACAGAGAAAGAGAGCTGCGCTCAATCTGTTGACAATGTTCTGTATGAATCTTTGACAATTACAGTAGAAACTCATGAGTCAGGGCATCGGTGGCTTAGTGGATAGAGCAGACGCCCCATGTACAAGGCAGTTGCCGCAGTGGGCCGGGTTCGACCTTGCTGCATGTCACTCCCTCTCTCTCTCCCCCTTCACGCTTGTCTGTCCTATCAATTAAAGGCTAAAATGCCCCAAAAAATATCTTTTAAAAAAACAACTCATGAGTCAGTTTAACAACCTGGTCTCTCAGAGGAAGTCAGAGAACACAATCGCTTGATCCTAACATGATTTAAACATGCAATTTTCTGATCAAGAGTCAGATGAGCTGCCATTATGAAACAAGCTTAGATGAGACTTTAGTCTATTGATGCAACTAAGGTATCACATAGGCCTATACAATGATGTTATTTTTTTCTCTTTGTACTTCCCATTTACACGTTGATTTTTTAAAACCCATTCAGAAGGGTGGGTCCACTGCATTCTTTTTTCAAATGGAAACTCCCGCTCAGGCGTTAGCAAAAAGCAGTGATGTAGGTTAAAGTGGCATGTGCTGATAAGGATTTACCTGAAAGGGTTAGTTCTGATTTTTTGAAGTAGGGTTGTGTAAGGGTACTGGGGAACTCAAGCCGTTATATCCCTCTTTTCAAAGCCACCAGACTCCTGGTGACAGGAGGAAAACAGTAATTTTGCCTGGCAGAATACATGAGTAAACTCTTGCTCAGTTTGTGACTTTCAGATCCAAACTACTGTGGCGTCCACAGCAGTCCATTGCTCAGCTTCTGCGCTAGTTAGGCGGTTAGAGAAATAGTGCATTTTGATAATTCAAGAAGCATAGGCAGGCTAGGTGGTTTATATGCAGTAACATGCAGAGACCCACATCAAGTCACCAGGAAAAACATTAGAAGGGCTTGGGAAAATAATAGTTTGAAAGCTTGGGTGAGAGCACATAAGCACCACTGCTGGGAAGCTACAGAACAGTATAAACCTACCATGGACCTGTCCTTTAATTTGTTTGCCCTTACAGGTCTTACTGTTGGCACCTGTGTAGTTTGGCATCTGACATTTAGGATCCTTAAGGCCCTACCAAAGACAGCTATGCTCTAGATTCAATTGATAGCACTGTCCAAAAGCTGGTCAACCCCAGTAACTGGAGGTAGAAGCTTGTTTACCAAAGGATTCAAGTGTCGGTAAACTGCATATCCTGTTGTAATACTGAATGAAAAAGCAGCTTTTGCTAGTGAAATGCCAAAGCAGGAAAATGTCCACTAGGTAAGAAAGTGCCAACACTTGAAACCTGTACATGTTCTACTAGGCTCAGGGGACAAAGAGCTACTCATTGTTTCAGTATAGGATCCCAACTCATTGAGCATCTCACATGTTCTTGAAACAAGTTTGACAAATCTTGCACTGACATTTTCCCCAAATTAAGTCAAGTTTTTATACAAATCACTTTTACATTGCAAAAACTTGCAAAAGTATTGACAGATACCGTGAAACAAGACCCCAGATGAATTTAAATTCTTTATTGAATTCAGAAAGCTTTGTTCACTGTAGGATCGGCCACTTAGTATCCACCCTGAAACAGAGGTAAAGAGCAACATTAGCACAAGTTACAAAAATACCAAATTAGCCATTTGTGCAAATACATTTCAACATACCTTGACCNTTGCAAAAGTATTGACAGATACGTGAAACAAGACAACCTCAGATGAATTTAAATTCTTTATTGAATTCAGAAAGCTTTGTTCACTGTAGGGATCAGCCACTTAGTATCCACCCTGAAACGGAAGAGCAACATTAGCACAAGTTACAAAAATACCGAGTTAGCCATTTGTGCAAATACATTTCAACATACCTTGACCATGTTGTTGCCACCAGCTTGGCTGTGAGCTGGCTGCCTGAAGCTTCTATAGGAGGGAGCAGTCCGTGCACCACCTTGTCTGTAACCAGCCATCACAGGCCTCTTCTCAATGGTCAGGGGGGCTGCAAAGTCAGTGAAGGTCTCAGTCTGTTCTGCAGGAGCAGGGTTTTGGGGCTCGTAGTATCTCTTCTGTTCTGCAGGAGCAGGGTTTTGGGGCTCGTAGTATCTCTCATAGTGGGCATCTTGCCAGTGGTCTCTCCCCTGCTCGAAGCTGCTGCTGGTGTGAGTGACTGTGCCTGGAGGATACTGGCCGGTCAGGAACATGTAGTCGTAGTAAGGATAAGGGAACCAGCTTCTACCCATGTTTAGTCGTAGTAAGGATAAGGGAACCAGCTTCTACCCATGTTAGACTCTGGCTGAGGCTGGCTGATGAAGCCCGAGTCTGGTTGAGGCTGGCTGATGAAGCCAGCTCCAGCAGACTCTTCAGATGCTGCAAAAGGTGGTGGAGGAGGGGGCATCCAGCCTTGTTCCTCAGTCTCCCTCTCAGAATTACCATGCTCAAAGCTTTCCTCAAAATGGGACAACTCTCCTGCCTGGTACATGGATTCAGGTGGACTCACATTCTCAGGTTGACTTGAGGCAACAGCACGTGCGCCAGTGGACATTTCCTCATCTCCAGAGAGGAGACTGGGAGGTGCAACAGCCCAGTTGATGTCTGAGAACAGGAATGTTGAGAAGTATGAAGTCACATATTACACACTTGTTAAGACATGGGTCAACACAAGTTTTGTCAGCAAACAAAGCTTTAGAGTGCCCAATAAACTGATAGCAATTAGAACATTAAGCAGTAGATTCTTACCTCGTGGGCCAAGCTGAAAAGCAGCCCCTGGATGTCCAGAGCTAGCAGGGCTTAGCCTCATTGGATTGCCCCTGTATGCTGAGAAAGCAGGTCCTGAAGAAGAACTAGAGCCAGCAGATGATGCCGGTCCTCTCTGAACAGCAGGCTGAGGGACACTGGGCTCTGGAGCAGCTTCATAAGATGTGGAGACACCTGCAGAGGGAGCATAGCTATGCCCAACAGCTCCAGGTGAATACTGGCCAGAGGATGCTCCTTGGTACGAGTCATAATTAGGAGCAGCGTTTGAGTAACCTCCGCCATAAGAAGCACCGGGACCAGAGCCTGGGTACAAGAGAATACGAGTAAAGTTAGAAGAGAACTCAACTGAAACATACAAAGTTTAACTGGAGTGGTTACTTCACCTTTCTTGACAGGAAGGCAGCATATGTCCACAATCAGCAGAGCAAAGAGGGAAGCCCTGAAACAATTTCAAAACAACACAAAAGCATCAACAACTGTTTCCCAGTAAGCAGTCAACTTACACCAAGCCAGCAACTTACCCTGAGAAGAACCGTGCAGTCATCATGGTGGAGGCTGACACTGGAGATCTCTTCAAATGTGCAGGCTTATAAGTGTTGCCAGAGATCAGCACTGACCAATCACAGCTTAACGAGTTAACCATGGACAGCTGCTGGAGAATGACTCTCAGCAGGTGGATCCAACCTAAGCAATTAGTCCAACAGGAGCCAGGTACAAAAAGCTGTTGGCTTCCCATAGTTGATGCTGAATGCAGAAGTTAGTCATGTTTTATTTTGTTTGCTTATTTTCTTATAATTCAGAAGGATTTATGTCACTTTGTAGAAATGTATTGCAGTTGGATCCAGCCATGATGAATGTATTAAAGATTAAACTCTGTATTTATATCAAGGCACAACAATTACAGCAATAAAAACCTTAGATCTCAAGCTCCTTAAATGCTCATTGAATAGTGATCATGTGAGCATGCAACAGCAAAAACTAGAATACTGCAGCTTTTCCCTGCACAGCAACTTGGTGAAGACAACTGTTTGTTTTTTGAGAATGTAGCTCAGCAGTAAAGTATTTGACTGCAAATAAAGAGGTCCCCAGCTCAAGTCTACGTGCCCCTTTACGGTGGAATAGAATTTAAATGAACTATTTGCTTATTTAAAGCACCACATTTGATCCCCACATTCAAGATTTGGTCCTTAACTAGGGTGACTGGATTGTATATATGATGAGATCAGTATATGAACATACTGAACATGCAAAGAAGGGACTTGTGCTTTTGAGAGGGTCATTGACCTCAATCATGTAGTGGAAGCTTTTGCTCAGCTGGAAGAGAGAAAAGCTGTTTTAAGTCACATTTATTAGCATAACCACTTGTCCTATCCAGGGTCGAGGGTGAGCTGGAGCCTATCCCAGCTGACACTGGGCGAGAAGTGAGGTACACTCTGGACAGGTCACCAGACTATCACAGAGCTGATCCATACATACAGACAAATATGTCTGTATGTATGGCAAACATACATGACATGGCAAGAACATGCAAACAAAGAAGGAACCCAGCCAACAGGTGGTCCGGTTCAAACTTGCTGACGTCTTTGGCTGTTTGTTAGACTCTAGGACTTATGCTAGCTGATGAATAAGAATGACTTGTCTTATGCACTAAGGGGGTATAGCTCAGTGGTAGAGCATTTGACTGCAGATCAAGAGGTCCCCAGTTCAAATCTGGGTGCCCCCTACATCAATGCCAAACAGACAGCATTATCTTATCCTTGGTCTCTGTCACCCAACCATAGGCTGCCAACCTGCCCATGGATGACATTAATTCAGGTTGACCACAGCAGGTGTGCCCTATCAAAGATGAAAATTCACAAGCAGTGAGTTCTTACCCTGCACTCGGAAAGCCTTTTTTGCTTAGGAAGGTTCCTAGCTGAGTGAAATGACCCGGAAGTATTTTAGCGGCTGCCATGATAAGAGCTGTTTGAATTCTCTAAACACTAAGGAAAGGAGGTTCAGTGCTTCCTTTCAGATCTCCTTTAGCATAGGATACATCGGACCTTCCTAAGCGATAGGAAAGGAGATAATTCCATCCCACAAGTCATTGCGGCGGCAGTATTTACGCACCATTCACAAACTCA
>NC_065509.1:23230235-23269827 GCF_006386435.1 Epinephelus moara
GTCGCATGATGACGTAGCCCAGCGTAAGTGCGGTCGGATTTTCTCAGCTCCGCGGTTCTCTTTTGCTAAGTCCTTATGAATTCTCCTACTCATCTTTCCTTGACCTCGTGACGTTTCCCACCGAGGTCAAGGAATAGTGATTAGGAATAGACGATAGGAGGAACTTTCCGACCGCAGCCTTAATGTCGAAGAAAAGGCCAAAAACAATTTTTATCAAGCACCAACCTGGATTTTATGACTTGCTGATAACAACTTATATTTTTAAGCTCGCGGGTGGGGTTATAGCTCAGTGGTAGAGCATTTGACTGCAGATCAAGAGGTTCCCAGTTCAAGTCTGGGTGCCCCCTACACACATGGACAGCATGGTCATATCCTTGCTCCCAAACATGGGCCCCCAGTCACACCACTCCAATCCCATACAAAGCAAAACTGGCCATGGTTGACATGCACCAGTGACCAAAGCACAACTATCAAAGATGGAAATTCAAGCCTGCTGGCAGCACTTTTTTGCTAGGATGGCAAAGGTATGAGCTGCCCCACTCTCCCTCGGATCGGCTGTCTTTGTTGGTTGGAGGAGTGACATTGGTTTGGGTTCGGGTAAGAATGTCAGGCTAAACCAGTCAGTGGCAGAGTAAGGCAGAGTAACGCTGACTAGCTTCCGCTATCCTCAGCTCACCTACAGCTTTACAGGCAGTGAATTTTTGAAACCGAAGAAAAGGCCAGAAACTCTTTTCATCAGGTACCAACCTGGATTTTACTCATGTGAAGGCCTAATCAGTGCTTTGCCGATAGCGAGTTATATTTTTGTGTTTATGTGTGGGGTATAGCTCAGTGGTAGAGCATTTGACTGCAGATCAAGAGGTCCCCATTGGCAAAGTGTATTGACATTTAATCCAAGCATATTTCTTCCACTTCCATGTAAATATTCCCCAGGTGAGTATATAAACGGATAGCAATAAATTTAATTGTAACAGATGTGAAGATGTGAATGGGTTCCATTTTCCTTATTTGATATGATTTGATATTTGTTGTTGAGGAAGCAGGAGCAAATGAATACACACACAGTGCTTCTCAAAGTCAAGGATGCTTCCTTGGCAGGAAAGGCTCCTCCAAATCAGGTTCTAGAGAGCCTATAGGCAAGGCTGTAAGTGGCTAGTGAGTGCCTAAGTGTAAGATAATGTGGTCTATTTGGCATTGATGTAGGGGGCACCCAGATTTGAACTGGGGACGGCATTGATGTAGGGGGCACCCAGATTTGAACTGGGGACCTCTTGATCTGCAGTCAAATGCTCTACGACTGAGCTATACCCCCACACATGAAGTCAAAAATATGACTTGTTATCAGCAAAGCACTGATTAGGCCTTAACTCCATGATTAAAATCCAGGTTGGTGCCTCATGAAAAAGGTTTCTGGCTTTCTCTTCAATATTAAATATCCACTGTCTGAGCTGAGGTTGGAGGAAGCTATCCTGTGTTGCTCTGGGCCTGGGACAGCTTGGCTTGGGGCCTATGTTTGGGTGACAGGGACCAAGAATAAGATAATGTGGTCTATTTGGCATTGATGTAGGGGGCACCCACATTTGAACTGGGGACCTCTTGATCTGCAGTCAAATGCTCTACCACTGAGCTATACCCCCATGAAATGTCAGCATAATTAAGGAGTGATTGTGGACTACAGGAAGCAACAGGGAGAGGGACACACTGCCATCTCCACCAAAAGGACTGTGGTGGCGAGTATCAGCAGCTTCAGGCTCCTCAGAGTTCACATCAGCGATCATCTGAGCTAGATTTGACACAAAGACAACATCACCAAGACTGCAAGACAACAGCTTGTCTTCCTCCGCAGGCTGACAAGGCTCGACATGTTTAGATTCCCTTTTTTAGTTGCATGATTTTCTTTTAATATGTAATTAAATGAGCATGAAAGGAGCCTGAGATCTAAGGTTTTCTTTCACAACTGCTCCTCTGTAATTGTTGTGCATATGAAAACAAATAACTTGAACCTGGATGAATTAAAGGCTGAATCAAACTGCAATACATTTCTACAAAGTGACATAAATTCCTCTGAATTATAAAAAAATAAGCAAACAAACAACAAATGACTAATTGCTGCATTCAGCATCAACTATGAGAAGCCAACAGCTTTTTGTACCTGGCTCCTGTTGGACTAATTGCTTAGGTTGGATCCACCTGCTGAGAGTCATTCTCCAGCAGCTGTCCATGGTTAACTCGTTAAGCTGTGATTGGTCAGTGCTGATCTCTGGCAACACTTATAAGCCTGCACATTTGAAGAGATCTCCAGTGTCAGCCTCCACCATGATGACTGCACGGTTCTTCTCAGGGTAAGTTGCTGGCTTGGTGTAAGTTGACTGCTTACTGGGAAACAGTTGTTGATGCTTTTGTGTTGTTTTGAAATTGTTTCAGGGCTTCCCTCTTTGCTCTGCTGATTGTGGACATATGCTGCCTTCCTGTCAAGAAAGGTGAAGTAACCACTCCAGTTAAACTTTGTATGTTTCAGTTGAGTTCTCTTCTAACTTTACTCGTATTCTCTTGTACCCAGGCTCTGGTCCCGGTGCTTCCTATGGCGGCGGTTACTCAAACGCTGCTCCTAATTATGACTCCTACCGAGGAGCGTCCTCTGGCCAGTATTCACCTGGAGCTGTTGGGCATAGCTATGCTCCCTCTGCAGGTGTCTCCACATCTTATGAAGCTGCTCCAGAGCCCAGTGTCCCTCAGCCTGCTGTTCAGAGAGGACCGGCATCATCTGCTGGCTCTAGTTCTTCTTCAGGACCTGCTTTCTCAGCATACAGGGGCAATCCAATGAGGCTAAGCCCTGCTAGCTCTGGACATCCAGGGGCTGCTTTTCAGCTTGGCCCACGAGGTAAGAATCTACTGCTTAATGTTCTAATTGCTATCAGTTTATTGGGCACTCTAAAGCTTTGTTTGCTGACAAAACTTGTGTTGACCCATGTCTTAACAAGTGTGTAATGTGTGACTTCATACTTCTCAACATTCCTGTTCTCAGACATGAACTGGGCTGTTGCACCTCCCAGTCTCCTCTCTGGAGATGAGGAAATGTCCACTGGCGCACGTGCTGTTGCCTCTAGTCAACCTGAGAATGTGAGTCCACCTGAATCCATGTACCAGGCAGGAGAGTTGTCCCATTTTGAGGAAAGCTTTGAGCACGGTAATTCTGAGAGGGAGACTGAGGAACAAGGCTGGATGCCCCCTCCTCCTCCACCACCTTTTGCAGCATCTGAAGAGTCTGCTGGAGCTGGCTTCATCAGCCAGCCTCAACCAGACTCGGGCTTCATCAGCCAGCCTCAGCCAGAGTCTAACATGGGTAGAAGCTGGTTCCCTTATCCTTACTACGACTACATGTTCCTGACCGGCCAGTATCCCCCGGGCACAGTCACTCACACCAGCAGCAGCTTCGAGCAGGGGAGAGACCACTGGCAAGACGCCCACTATGAGAGATACTACGAGCCCCAAAACCCTGCTCCTGCAGAACAGACCGAGACCTTCACTGACTTTGCAGCCCCCCTGACCATTGAGAAGAGGCCTGTGAGGGCTGGTTACAGACAAGGTGGTGTACAGTCTGCTCCTTCCCATGGAAGCTTCAGGCAGCCAGCTCACAGCCAAGCTGGTGGCAACAACATGGTCAAGGTATGTTGAAATGTATTTGCTCAATGGCTAATTCAGTCTTTTTGTAACTTGTGCTACTGTTTTCCTGTGTTTCAGGGTGGATACTAAGTGGCCGATCCCTACAGTGAACAAGGCTTTCTGAATTAAAGAATATCAAATTTATCTGAAGTTGTCTTGTATCGCATCATCAGTCTTGATGCCTTAATTTGCAATTTAAATGGTTCATGTATGTAATCCTAACCTCACACTTAATTTTGGGAAAATGTGGGTAACACTTATTGACAGCTATTAACGGGTAACTTAAATCTGGACTCTGACAATTGGTGCAACAGAGGTTTAACTACTCATTCAACCTATGCTGAATCTGGTCTAAAGTTCAACTAAACTGAGTAGTGAAGTGTTCCTGTAGCTTGACATACAGGGTCAAGGAAATGGTTGCCTTTCCCCTAAAGCTGAAATAAAGTGTAACATGTGGCTCACAGACATTACAAGTGGAAGTGTCTCAACATCTTGGCTCTTCCTAGTTTCAAAATAAAGGGTATGTCACATGAGCAAATGTGAACAAAAGATCATTGCCTGCCAGTGCCGGTTGTGACACAAGAAAGCTAGCTTGCTGACGCATGACTCTTAATGTTCCATGCCAGGCAGCATCTCACGTGGGGCAGGTTGTCATTCATGGCCAGTATCATACAATATTGGATAAAACAAAGCAACAATCAAGTTGATCTCCATGCAAGTTTGATATGCCACTGGTAGTGTTCATCAAATGGGAGGTGAATTTTCACCTGTTAATTTCACTTGTGACCATACCTTAAACTGGTCAGTCTTTGCATCCAATGGTGTGGTAGTTGAGGTGGGTGAACTACAAGGTAGATGGTCAGCCACAGGAGTGGGTTGACTCCTCCATATATTCCAATGGGTGAGTATACTGTTAACAGCCAGAAAAAGACCTGGGTATACCTGTGTCCTCCACTACACTGGTGTTTGTATCTTACAGGCCAAATCCTGTATTTGTCTTCAAAGTGGGGAAAAAACTGATGTATGTGACTGAATCCACCTATAGACATTAAAATAACAAATAGGGACTCTGTAGGCACTACTTGAAAGCCAAGTTACCCAACAGCTGTACTTTCTTACAAAATGTGGCAGTGCTATAAAAAATTGCATGACAAATGGAACTCATAAAATTTTACTTGTTCAGAACTATTGATCTGAAATGTTTGGAAAATCAGTCTGCAAAGTAACCTGTAACTAATATCTGTAAAATAAAGGCAGTGCAGTAAAATAAGTACCTCAAATCTGTACTTAAGTACTGCACTTGAGTAACTGTACTCATTTACTTTCGTAATTACATTTCACTATCAATCATGTTTTAATGTATTAGAAACAATACTGACAACTGTCACCTTTACAAGGCCATGCAATGTTATTAATTGGTCACAGGGTGGCGCCAACACATTGAACGGCTCCAGTGTCGTCGTCTTACATACTGAATTCATTTTTTTTTATGCTTTCATTGTATGAATTAGCTGCATTTATTGTTTTTACATTTACATTGTTTATCAGACTTGAGAAATGATGAGGTGGCACAACTGTAACCTTCAAATTAATTTAGACCTTCTCTCAAGACAATTAGTTTTGACACTGTCGGTGATTGATGGGTCCAACACAGCATGAATATATATATTTGTAACTTTAATTTATTGTAAGACCATTCTGAATTTACACAAATCGGTCCATTATAAAATATATTTTATATAAATATTTCCAGCAGCAGAGGGGAATATAGGGGCATTTGGACCTGGAGGAAGCATTCAGAGCGCAGAGATGGGAGCAGCAGCAGGCTCGGTGTACCCCACCCACCCCTGTCAGCAGCGGCCGCAGCATGTAGATCCTCCCCGTTGGGTCCTCACATCTTATGGAGCGAACAATATGTGGATGGTATGGACAATGCGATCACTGTAGGAGGGCATAACGTCACGTAAGTGCACATCCTGCCATGAAACACATCAGACAGCTATAGACTGAAAATAGATCAGAAGCTCTCTTCTGTGTGAGCTCATGCACGACTGTTAAGTTACTTACAGCGGATTACAGTAAGCTACTGTAAGATAGAGCCCACAGCAGGACGACGATGACACTGTATCACATAGAAATGACATTATTATCTGCTGCATGAAGTCAGAAAGGAGGGGTGAAAGCTGTGAGTTTGGGTGCATTGCTTTTTACCCACCCAGGTTCAATTTAATGTCTAGTGGTTGTATTGCTCACCCTTGCACAACATGCAAAAAGAGCCTGGTAACGTAAAATGAACTACAGCTGAACTGTGTGTAGTTCTTTTGTCAGTGGCCCTTCAGTAAGGACAGTAGTTCCCACCTTTTTTTTTAACATCTGAACTCAAAACTATCTGCTTGTGAACTCTGTTCACAAGTTGCGTGTCTGCAAATTGTGAGCGGCTCAGTAAGAGAGATCATTTCATTTGAATAATATTTAGAGGCCCGAGGGGCTAAAACTGGAAAGTATTTAGCATATTACTGAAAAAAGAATACAAAGAACACTTTCCTGTTGCTTTGCAACTCTTTAACTGCTGTCATAAATAACAAGATCACAGGCCATAAATGTTTAAGAAGGCATTTTTTGAAGCATTACAGGTCCAGTGTGCAGGATTTAGGGGCATTTATTGGCAGAAATCGTAAATAGTCTTCATAACTGCGTTTTCATTAGTTTATAATCACCTGAATATAAGCATTGTTGTGTTTTCATGTCTTCAGAACGAGCCATTTATAGCTACATACAGAGTAGGTCCTTTTTCTTTTCTGCAGTAGCCCAGAACAGACAAAGTTAACACTGGCACTAGGTTGGGCTTCAGTGTTTTTGCGTCTACAGACTTTGCACGTGGGAAGGGCTTTAGTTCTGCAACCTCACCGTTAGATGCCACCAGATCCTACATACTGGACCTTTGCAATGAAGGATTTTAATAAAAAAACATGAACAGACTCACATAGAAGTAAGTCCTGTCAATCATCACTTATGACCCAATAGCAGCGTGTGGTGGTGTCTGTATCTGCAGAGAACTTGCCCTTACCTCAATTTTCTTCTTATATTGGTTTGTTCAGAATGTTCAGGACTCAATAAGGACATAACAACCAGGTTAAGGCTCATTTATACTTCCTTTACTTACGAAAAACAGATACGCTCCTTTTGAACGCTGTAACCATCATTGCCCTCATACGTCTATGTGTCCTTTATGTTGACATACATCGATACATTCACTAGATTCACTAGAGCAAAGAGTTTCTGGCAACAAGTCAAGTCAAATTTATTTATAAAGCACATGGCGCAAATAAACACAAAGGCAACATCAGGAGGACTCAAAAGCTTTTGTAAAAAGGAACCTTTTTAAGCCTGGCTTTAAAAGAGTCGATGGAGGGGGCAAGTCTGACAGAGGGGGAACACTGTTCAAGAGTCTAAAGGCTGTGACCGCAAAGGCACGGTCACCCCTGAGATTAAAATTAGTGTGTGGAATAGTTACAAGCCCTAGGTCAGCCGACCTGAGTCTTTATGATTAGGGTCCTCGGCATTGTCATTGGGAATGTGTTTAAAGTGGTTTTGTCTATATACTTTATGGCTCACCAAGTATAGATGTGAACAATCTCAAACAGGAGTTAGGCTGAAACTAAGACTTCTATTTTACAGTCATTGTTTCAGGTAAAACCCAACACACTGGAGTATAGAAAGTGTGTCACTGCCTGACTATGCTATGAATGGTTCACAGACTCTACTGTCTGTAAGGAACTCAACTCAACTCAACTCAAACTTTATTTATAAAGCACATTTAAAACAACCAAAGTTGACCAAAGTGCTGAACAGGTCAATAGAAATAAACAAGCAAATACAATGAGGTACCTAATAGTACACCACAATAATAACCATAAGATACATAAAATACAATACAATAAAATAAAATACAAGAGTTATAAAATAAGATCAAAATAAGCCAAAATGTTTGAGTGCCCAGCTCAACCTGAGTTAAAAGCCTGAGAGAAGAAGTGGGTTTTAAGAAAAGACTTAAAAACCTCTAGGGTCTGGGCAGACCTAATGTGCAGGGGCAGGCTATTCCAGAGCCTAGGGGCAGCCGCCCCAAAGGCTCTGTCGCCTCTGGTCTTCAGCCTAGTCCTAGGAGTAGCCAGTAATAGCTGACTGGCTGATCTCAAGGCTCTGGAGGGAGCATGAAAGTGCAGGAGTTCGGTTAAATAAGGGGGTGCCAGCCCATTTAGGGCTTTAAAAACAATCAATAAAATCTTAAAATCAATTCTAAAACGCACTGGAAGCCAGTGGAGCGAGGCCAAGATTGGTGTGATGTGATCGTGTTTACGCTTTCCAGTGAGGAGGCGGGCTGCTGCGTTCTGGACAAGCTGTAGACGGTGTAGCAGTGACTGGTCAATACCGACATAAAGCGAGTTACAGTAGTCCAGACGTGAGGTTATAAAAGCATGGATTACCCTCTCTAGATTCTGGGGGGAGAGATAGCCCTTTACTTTAGCTAAAAGCCTGAGTTGATAAAAGCTGGTTTGTATTACTGATCTAACTTGTTTATCGAATTTAAAAGCACTGTCAAAGGTCACACCGAGATTTTTAACAGAGGAACGGATGTTAGGAGTGAAGGGGCCCAGAAAATCAGCAGAGTAATCGGAGGGGTCACATCCAAACATAATGATCTCTGTTTTATCCTCATTGAGATTTAAAAAGTTACTGTCCATCCAGGATTTGACATCTTTTAAACATTCTAGCAGTGGCTGTACAGAATCCTTGCTAATGGATTTAAGGGGCAGATAGATCTGTACATCATCTGCAAAACAGTGAAAAGGTATGTTGTGTTTCTTAAAAATCAACCCTAATGGCAGCATGTACAGCAAGAAGAGGATGGGGCCCAAAATGGAGCCTTGGGGGACACCGCAGGTGAGAGGAGCCGTAGCTGAGTTGAATTCCCCTAAGTTAACTGAGAAGCTCCGATCAGTGAGGTAGGACTGAAACCATAGAAGGGCAGTACCTGTGATACCCACCCACTGTTCCAGGCGAGACAGGAGGATCCTATGATCTACGGTATCAAAGGCTGCTGACAGGTCAAGCAGCACCAGAACAGCAGAGTTACATGAATCAACAGTTGACAAAAGATCGTTAAAAACCCTCAAAAGTGCTGTTTCAGTGCTGTGATGTGGTTTAAAGCCAGACTGGAACTTTTCATACATGTCATGGGCCACTAGGAATGATTGCAGCTGAGTAAAGACCACTTTCTCCAAAACCTTGGACAAAAATGGTAATTTGGAGATTGGTCTGTAGTTTGACAGGAGAGAGGGGTCCAGGTTTTTCTTTTTTATAAGGGGCTGCACTACAGCATGTTTGAGAGCAGCTGGAACACACCCTGAGCTAAGGCAGGTATTTATGACAGCAAGAACAGTGGACCCCACAGTACCAAAAACATCTTTGAAGAGGCGAGAGGGAATGCTGTCAGAGGGACAGTTAGTCGGCCGCAGATGCTTAACTATATCTGATAGTGAGGAGAGAGATACTGGCTCAAACTGGTCAAAGACAGCAGGTAAAGGAGGCACAGTGGGGTCAGGACCAGGGGCAGTGAGAGTGGAAGCAACTGGCCTAAGGGCAGAAATTTTTTCAATAAAAAATTTAAGAAAGCTCTCACAGAGAGTGGGCGATGGCACGACTGGAGAGTTATCGCACGGGTTTACAAGGGAGTTAAAAATGCTGAACAGAACCTGGGGCTTATGACTGTTATTGGAGACAATATTTGATATATACTCCATTTTGGCAGCTTTAACGACTCGCTGGTAGGCTGATAAACATTCACGTAAAGCTTCTTTGGAGACGTGGAGCTTATCTTTTTTCCACTTCCTCTCAGCACGCCGACATGAACGTCTGAGAGAACGTGTGGAGTCATTTAACCATGGCTCAAAAAATGCTTTAGAGCGCTTAAATCTGAAAGGGGCAACAGAGTCCAGGATATCAGTGCATGTAAAATTAAAAACACTTAAAAGCTCTTCGGCATTAAGACCATGATTGACATCCGGAGTGCTAAACATGTTTACGTCGGCATACATGGCAGAGAATTGTGATGCAGTTTGAGGGTTCAACATGCGCAGGCGGCGTGAGGGAGCACGGGTTACAGTCCGCGAACAGGGGACTGAAACGGTAAATAAAACAGGCAGATGGTCAGAAATACATGCTGTTTCACATATCTCATTTACACTCACAGATAACCCATGTGATAGCACAAGATCTAAGGTGTGACCCTTCTCATGAGTCGGGCTGGTCACAGACTGAATGAGATTAAAAGAAGCGATGAGGTTTGAAAAATCACTGACCAGAGGTCTGGATTCACAACACACATGGACATTAAAATCGCCAGAAATTAAAAAGTGGTCATACTTCACAGTAACCTCTGATAGAAAATCGGCAAAGTCATTAATAAAGTCCTTATTAAATTTAGGAGGACGATATACAACTGCAAACATGACAGGAGGGGACAGGTTTAGCTCAAACAGTTGCAGCTCAAAACTGGAATAATTGTCAAATAGAATTTGACGACATTCAAAGCTGGATTTGAACACAGAGGCTAGACCTCCACCTCTGCCGGTGGTCCGAGGGGAACTGAGAAATAAGCAGTCAGGAGGAAGGAGTTCAGAGAACGGTGTACACTCACCAGCCTGAAGCCAAGTCTCCGTCAGGAGCAGAAAATCCAGATCACGAGAGGTGAAAAAGTCTTTTAACAAGAAAGTCTTGTTTGCTAGCGATCTAGCATTAATCAGGGCAATACGGAGAGTAAGCTCCTCAGTGGCTGAAGTGGCTGAAGCTGAGACACGAGCCAGCGGGCGAAGGATCCCATGGTCCACACCACCTCTGCGGGCTCGCAACCGGCGGGGCAGAGCAATGGTCTCTATAGGGAAAATGACCGGTGGAAGTGGCAGTGATAGCTGGGGCCTGTGGGGGGTGGTGGCGGGGGAAATAGTGCTGTGAGCAGTTGGTGTTGTTGGCGTAGAAGAAGTAGACTCCGGTGAGGGGGTGTGGCAGGTAAACAGTCAGTCGCGTGGAGCATACTGGACAGCGTGGCGAATGTTTGCTGTTAGCATCTGGCTGCCCAGCCTGTTTGGGTGGACACCGTCGGGCTTGTAAAAGGAGGGACGGTTCCAAAACAGGTTAAAATTGTCGATAAAACCAAAGTTAAGAGCTTTGCAGGTGCTGACAGTCAGTGAACTGACTGTCACTGACAGACGTTCAGTATTTTTCTGAGGCTGTCATCCATCATTAGATTGATTTCAGATTGATTTCTTATTATTTTGCTGGTGTGAGTGTGGATTCAGCAGATTAATTCAATTAAACTCAAACTTGAGTCAGACATACATTTTGTCAACTTCAGAAGAATTAGTACAAAGTGCAAATATGCATATCAAAACAGTGAACTAGGAAAATCATAGTGTTAAAGAAAGTGTTTAATTTTGTCACCAGACGATCTTCACTCAGTTCACTTCAGTTCACTCATGTCATTTCATCTCCCCCCCCCCTTTTTTTTTTCAAAGAAGAAGTAGTGAGTGAGATGGAGAAAGAGAATCTCGTGGTTTATTTCTATTTTTGCATCATTTTCTAAAGAAATAAGATCATAGATGATGACATCTGACCATTAGCTGTCCATGAAGTTGCTGATTTTGCAGTTGCAGTTTTCCTGATTGCACGTGTGTGTGTGTGTGTGTGTGTGTGTGTGTGTGTGTGTGTGTGTGTGTGTGTGTGTGTATGTGTGTGTGTGTGTGTGTGTGTGTTTGACTGCTGGTTATGCAAACAAGGACACACACTCTACATTATATGTAGCCATGACAGCTACATGGCTAACCAATACCTGTACACTAACCTTGACCTCAACCCAAAGCTGTATTACCAACAGGCAAATTGTGCAACTTCCCAAGTCCCCAGACCCATCGGGGCAATAAAAGCCCTGTTGATATGTGGTAATATCATCAACTGTAGCTTTGCCTCAGCACTAAAGTGCAATATCAACTGTCAGAAATTATGGCCCTGTCTTGCAGCACACCCTTTTGTCAAAATTTTGTTTAAAAGGAAAACACACACAATGGAAATTACTCTTATTAGCTTTATTGCCTCGAGTTAGGACTCAAAAGCGCTGAAAGTGTATGATGCACTTGTTCTGAAGTGCACCTATTGTTTTAAATGGCTGAACATGCACCAAAAGCGTTGTAAGGCACGTCAAACTGCTTTGACAGCCCTACTCTGACCTTGTTTTGATTTTGGAGCATCCAATTGGCGCCAAAGACCAAAGCTGTTTTCTGCAGCTGCAGTTGTGCTGAGGTGTGCCTGCCTGCCGAGATCTACATGCACCTCATGGTAGCCTGCACAGTGTAAAGCGAAAACTACCGCACTTTTTAATGATCCCTAAAGCAAAGAACTGTTTAAAAACTAAAAAATCTTCATTGTGGGGTTCATCAAAGGTGATAAATGTTCTGAAGTTGCATTTAGAGTCACCAATGTTTTATTAGACTCAGTAGAAGTAGCATTTCCCTGATACGATTGGTCTGAACTTTGCGAGGCTTCCTTGATTAATCTCTCAGTATTTCTAAATAGTGGGGTGGTATAGCTCACAAAATCAAGACAATTGTTCAGCTGATGTTAAAAGCACCAAATTTGGTACATACATAGATTAATATATGTAGAAGACATCTGGATATCAGGGCGTCGCAGACTGGCATTCTGATGACCATGGTCGCAGAATCCAATATGGCCTCCCACCCGAAAACAGTTTTGGCTCTAATTCTTGAACCAGATGAGCTACAAATGCAAACTCTGTGTCTATTTTGTGTTTTTTTNCATAGATTAATATATGTAGAAGACATCTGGATATCAGGGCGTCGCAGACTGGCATTCTGATGACCATGGTCGCAGAATCCAATATGGCCCCCACCCGAAAACAGTTTTGGCTCTAACTCTTGAACCAGATGAGCTACAAATGCAAACTCTGTGTCTATTTTGTGTGGTTTTTTTTTTAAATTTATTTATTTTATTTTTTTTTACCATATTTATGATTATTTTTATGATTGGATGTATCAGGATCCATAATTTTCCAAGATGGTGTCTACATAAAATAAAGTTGTTTTTTAACTCTTTTGGAAAACTTGGTGTCTATTTCATATTTTTAAGCATTAGGAACACACTGGAATACTCAGATTCGTTGTTTATTTTTAAATCATATTGTATTTTATGTCCAATATTTTCCCACAGATTGAGTTGTAGGGATAAGTTCATGTGAAGAATAAATCCTGGGTAATACTCATCTAACCACGAGCACACATTCACACACTGAAAAAAGCATAAACGTTGCCAGCCAATCAGGACATGCCTATCGGAATATGCGCAGACCACACAGTATACAGGGAGGCGGATTCCCGCATCCGACATCCTACACCGTCTTTAGTGAGTGGTGTAGGAGTGACAGGGCCCCTAGGTAGAGGGCTTGAACTATTCTAAAAGAACTAGGGTTACAGTATTGTAACCTTTGTTCTATCTCACTCAGGCTCTGCCCTCTATTGGATGCTGTGGGTACAGGGAGTGGAGCTCAATGACTGAACGCCCTGTCTCAACATAACATTGGGCTTAGCCTCACTGAATCCAACTATGAACGGACGGGGCATAGACCACAACGCTGCTGTACATATGTGCTCGTAACTCACCCTGCTAAACAAGGCTGTCGACGCTGTCACACCTTGTGTGGAGTGTACATCCACCATAGTGGGAGTATCCCTGCCTGTAGGCTTGGGAGAGGCATTTTTGCCTCCTTATCCCCCTCGTGGGGTGGAGGACAAAAAGCGTCCTAAACAAACTTCTTATGTTCTTGGGAACAAAGACGGTTTTTGGTGCACCGATAGGGCAGTTAGTTCACACACTCTCTTAGCTGAGGTCAACACAAGCAGCAAAGCTGCCTTGGCCTTCAGAGAGGGGGTCTAGCCTCATTTCCTCGCACCAACATTGGAACCCTAACCATTGTGCCTTGTAACAGGCAGTGGTGAACCCCACTCTCAATGCCTGGATGGTCTGCACACCCTTCACAGACAATTCAGCCCTCCTCAGTCTTGACTCACTTTCTCCAACAGGGCAGGGATGAGACAGAGGGGCACAGAGGTGTAAAGTAGCTTTCTTGGCCATGGCACATGTGCAAACATGTTCACCCCCGGGGCAAGTTGTGGCGCCACGGAGAACCATAGTTGACTGTAAGAGTTGCGTTGGTTGGCACACACACCCACTTCCACTTTCGAGCTCAGTCCAGATCTGCCTCACCACCTCAGGGTGAAGCATCCACTCATTTAGTAGCCAGAAGGCAAAGCTTTTGATTTTCCGGTCCATCTACGTCCCAACCCTCACCTATGGTCATGAGCTATGGATAACAACAGAAAGACTGAGGTCGCAGATACAAACAGCCGAAATGAGTTTTCTCAGAAGGGTGGCTGGGCTCAGCCTTAGAGATAGGGTAAGGAGCTCGGACATCTGGAGGGAGCTTGGACTAGAGCTGCGGCTCCTTTGCATTGAAAGGGGTCAGTTGAGGTAATTTGGGCATCTGATCAGGATGCCTCCTGGGCGCTTTCCGTTAGAGGTATTCCAGGCACGTCCAACTGGTAGGAAGCCCTGGGGGCAGACCCAGAACACACTGGAGGGATTACATATCTCATCTGGCCAGGGAACGCCTTGGCATCTCCCAGGAGGAGCTGGAAAGCATTGCTGGGGAGAGGGACGTCTGGAATACTTAGTTCAGCCCGCTGCCTCTGTGACCCGGCTTCGAATAATGGATGTGGGGACTAGCTTTCAGGCAGAGATTCCAGTTAGGCTACATTCAAAACATAACAGGTGTTGTAGCAAAAACACCAGTCCTCCCATTCACTTGAATGTGGGTGGTGTGTTTGTGCTGATGTGATGGGGCCGCAGGGGATACCCGCAGCATTAAGTTGAAACTTGAAATGCAACCCCATGTCACACTGCAGTGGCCAATTATGTAACCAGCAATCAGACCAAAAGACACCAGCAGTCCACGGGAATATGTAATACAATCTCTTTCTATCGTTAAATATTATAGTGAGTAAAAGAAATAACGAGGTACTCATTAACGGCTGGGGTTTACTATCATACAAAGGAGAGTACTTGCTTTTTTTTTGAGTGTGTTTGTGCACTTGTGTCAGTTGAGACAGTAAAGATACTACAGTAATGATAATCAAATGGAATCCTACAGATCTTTTGAGACAACATAAATAAACTTACTCAGTCGCTAAGATGTGGTGATTGGCTTTTTTTTTTGTTGGTCTCCAACCTCCACTCCCTGACAAGTGGGCCATTTAAGTGACACTCCCACATGGCTGCACAACCCTGCAGCTAATCACCGCTATGTCTGATTTGGTGTGAATGCGGCCTTATTTTTCACGGCCCCGAAATAGTCTGGCAGTGTGCAGTGTCTGTGCCAGACTCTGATCAATATGACAAGTTCTAATACAGCTGCACCATATGAGCTGGTTTATTCATTTAAGTGTCCTTAAGATGATAAGGTTTTAAATGGTTTCTGGTCATTTTTAATGTGCTATATAAATAAACTTGATTTGATATTCTGGAGCTTCAAACCATGCCACACTGCTCAGTGATCAGTTGGCTAAACTTTCCATCAGTCTGAACACTTTAAAGACACATAAAAGCCGTCTATATTGGTTTGAAAGTTGAGCCTGACGGGCATGTGTGGTTCAACATAAGAATATGTAAGGCAGTGTAAGAGCACTGCTTTTATGTGTTTTTGTGTATTTTGGGGGCAGTAATGGAGGTCTATGGCACATAAGCTGAATCAGGACAGTGACCCAACAGATAAGTTAAAACTTCAATGTTGGTTTGGGTCTTCTCATGAAATTTGTTTACAACAATGAACCAGCATTATCCTTTAAGGTAAAGTGAGTCTGCATTGTGATTAGAAAGAAGTCATGTGGCTCAGGACCTATGAGAGTTAGTATCTCCACACTTAATCTATACTTATACACAAATGCACGGGGTTGATGCCTTTGATAACGTGGGGTCATTGGTTTTAGGAAGTGTGTACTACCATGTTTGCGTGTCACAGTGTGTGAGTGTGCACACTCAATAAAAATATCTGTGTCTTGTGATCAGGGGATGATACTGGTAAAACATACATTGTGAGGTCTCATGAGTGGTGTTGTAGCTTTCGTTAAGACTTCCAGTAGTGATTTACATCTCTTCCCCTTTAGCTACCAGCGACCTTTCCTTTAACCTGCTGGATCCCACTGAAGGAAAAACAGCATTGAAGTGAATGAGGCTTAAACACTGTGCAAAGTATCTGGGCCTAACACACCAAATCACAATGTTTGTTCACAATACCTTCCAAGTAGAAAACCCCTGTGACATGAAACGCTACCTTATATGGTCAGTTTTTAGCCACCTGAAAAAGGACCTCCTAAAAAAAATCAATATCAGTTTACGTGAGTGCTATATTTAGATTTTTTTCTCAGGTTTACCTTGCCGTCAGACAGCCCTTTCAGACCCACAGAGGACTGAAGGTGTTATCTCAAAGCCACCAGACTCCATTGACAAAAACAGTAATGTTTCTTTGCACAACATGGGAGTTGCTGGCCTCATCCTGTTATTAAAATGATCCAGATAATTAATTCAGTACCAGTTTATATAGCCTACTTCCAACCCCTGCTAAAACTGCATTATCACTTGGCAAAACTCAAAACACACACAGTGAAGCTGGCAGCAACCACACACTGCCAAGAGTTTGTGACACATCGGCTGTTAGAGTCTGTTAAGCAGTGATAAGACCAATCAAAGATGCTTTGTACATATAGACCCAGTTATGACACAGACAGCCAGTTTCCACGCTGCACTCACTGAGTTATTTTCCTCCAAAAGTCACATGACCTTTTGGGTAAACTGGTCTAGCCCGCGCTGTCAGCAAACAGCATCCAACATCTGGAGTACGTCTCACAGCTTTAGCGGCAGCTTTGGCTTGCAGGGAATGCAGGGAGTGTTTATTTTCTGTGGCCGGTAGCACCACACGGAGAGGGATTTTCTCTGCTGCCCAGCAGAGAGATTGATTGAAAAAGAGAAAACATTGGGGAGGGAGGAGAGGGAGGGAACTGGTGAGGAAGAGGAAGGAAGCGCTGGCCTATATAAAGAAAGAGTGGAGCAAGAGCAGAGAGGAGTGGTTTGTGAGAACGTTTAGGTGACCAACAGAGCCTGAACTGTGAGTATGACAGAGCAGTAAACTGGAAACTACAACAGTTGAGGTGACTTTGTTAAATAGAAATGTTTACACATTTTAATTTGTTTTTTTATGAATAGTATCTCAAGAAAGGTAAGTTACCCAGCGACTGAATGTATGCAGAAGTCTGTCTTTTTTGGGAAGAGGACTGAACTAACGTCTGGGAAACAAGCAGCATATTTTGTGCAGATGTTTCCCGTTCATGTCTAGCTTGTGCATCTGTAAGATTTTCCATTCAAGTGCTTTTAATGAGTCATGCAGGTCAGGATCTTTTTATACGAAAATGTCATTGCTTTAAAGATGCAGAGCAGTCAACACATAGCCATCTTAAATTCTATCACAATTACTAGTTATTCTTTCCTTTTTTTTGTTGCAGGTGCAGTGACAGGAGCCACCTGTGTGTGTATGTGTGTGTGTGCATTTGTATTCCCATGCAGGTGAAAATATAGTGTTTGTAAATCATCTGCTTGTGTGTGAGTGTGTGTGTGTGTGTTGGAACATGCCGGGGTTTGTGAACAGCTCGAAGGTGCGACGCGGCCTCACCTTTGCTACGGGTCTGGTGGAGTGTCTGTGTTTTGCTGGAGCTGTGTTCGGATGGGCCTCGCTTGTTTTTGTCCTGAAGAAGGAGGACTACTTCAGCTCTCTGTGTGTCAACACCACAGTCAATGCAACACAGGTCTTAGGTCAGTTTGATATCCTCAGCTACACTTTGAATTCACCTGGATTGCTAAAATTAGTCACAACTCTTTTTGCAGGCATCCACCTGCATATTTCACAACCTTACTTCTCTCTTCCTTTGTGTTTTATGTGTCTACAGATTGCAGCGGACAGGATGAGCAGTTCTCCCTTGTTTTCACCATCGCCTCGTTTATGAACAATTTCCTGACGCTGCCCAATGGTTTCCTCTTTGACCGGTTTGGTACCACAGTGGCTCGGCTCTTTGGAATGTGAGTCCAACAACACCTTAATTACTCCTAAGTTAAAAAGGATTTCTTTTCTTATTTATAAGAAAGGAAGGACTAAAAAGCCCACTGAGGATTGTCATGACAAGCACTGAATAGAAGAGAACAACAACAAGAGGTTGTTGATCAGTGTGTTTTTTTTCCCAAATGATGTACAGATTTTTAGGCATTGTTATCACAAATGGGTCAGACAATAGAGCTGCAGTAAATGGGGAAATAAATCTCCCTTGGAGAGCATGTCCCCAGATACCCTTAGGTTTGGTCTGAGCCCTGAATGTTTGCAACGTCTGGCTCCGCCTCTGTTTTTATCTAATCTCAACACTCATGTTTCCCAACATGTGGCTTGTAACGTAGCAGTTAACAGCCCACCTCTTCTGCTTGTAGCTGGACACAGGTGGACATACTGTAGCTGTGTGTGTTCATGCATGCACATATGTACACAAACACATGCCTGTGGTTTGTGGAGTATCTTCTTTTGTGGTACGCCACTATGCGTAGTACAATGAGTGCTGCCTCCACATGTAAAATTAAACACATGAGCTTGAACATGTATCATATTTGGGGGGTCTAATTTTAGTCCTTTGTAGATTGGGATGACATGTCCCCTGTTACCCCGTGGCAATTATGCACATGGTGAAAGTAAGGAGGAGCTGCTGGAAGTGTTTGTGACCAGAGCTCCACTGCAGATAATGAGAGGGTGTCGTGGTGGGAGTACAGGAAGGAGCTTAGTGTTGAGATTTCCAACTGGGCTGAAGTGTGGCAGTCCCCAGACTTTTATTTTTTTAAATTCTTCGAGCATGTTTAAGTAGCACTGCAGAGCAGAATAAATCTAAGTCTTTGTGTCTCTAAGCTGTGCAGACAAGAGACAGAATTTAGCATTTGGATGAACAAAAAGCACAATGTTACATTTATTTATTCTAAATCAATTCTTCTCAGACTTTTGTATGTTTTTACACTTCTTGCTCTGATGTATGACACTGATTTTGAAAAGGTTACCACATAATAACTCATGTATCTGTAAAATGAAAACTGAATAAACATAAAAAGCAAGAGAGTTTTTTTTAGTAGGTCGACTTTGCATTGAGTTTTCATACCAAAAACAACAAAAGTGCAATAAAAATTTTTTAAATAATGACTGTTTCTTTGCCAAACTATCCAGTTTTTGACGCAGCCATAAAACTAAACATAACAGTGTCTTTGCATCTTGCTACTTTCACTACACCTAACATTTTAACTAAAGACAGAGGGGCCTCTATCCTCTTCATCACCCTGCATGACTCTAACTCCCTCTGCCTGTGGTAGCAAAGCTAACGCTACAGTGCATAGAGGCAGTTTGATATAATTTCAGTCTGTCTCTGGTATTTCCCTCCCCTCCTGTGTGGTAAAAGGGACAGGTAGGACAGCTCGAAGCAAGAGCGCAGACAGAGTAGCTCCCTTAAGGAATTTTACGTAAAGTATTTGAGGTCTCCAGACAGCAGCAGACACATGAATGGAGATGCTGTGCACACACCAAGGCTGGACGCTTAGCAATGCAGAATGTGGGGAAAATGTTTTATGAGAAAGGGAGCAGTAAAGCAAACAAAGCATTAAATTGCACTGGAACTGAAAAGAAATCAAGTGAGAGAATGATTAAGAAATAGAGAGGTCAGGATCATAAATCAGCAGAGGATGGAGGAATGTCTGAAGCCCTCCCTACTGCCTATCTAAATCCACAGCAACGAACTGGTACAAAGGACATATGTTTCCACTAAAAGAGGGTGGAGGGAAAATAAAAGGCCAAGGAATGCAAATAGTTGGACAAGACACAGCAAGTGGAGTTGAGGGTAGATTTGTTTTGCTTTTCAAGTGCCAAGAAAAGGAAGTTGGTGTTCACCAAGCAGCAGCAGTTGTACCTGGTTACTGTAAAGCCCACTGAGCCAATAGAATGACATGAAATCACTGCCATTTCTTTTTCCCACCAGATGTCTTTACACCCTGGGTTCTTTGCTGGTGGCCTTCTCGAGTGCAGGTGAAAAACATTTCTCATGTCTCATTGTTTTGTGCTCTCGTAGTCCAAAAAGAAGACAAAAAATGTTACAGCAGACTCTCACTGCTGTGGGTGCTCATTTTCCCTGTTTTTTCTTTTCCCTTCAGCTTTGTCAAACATGCTCTTCCCTGCTCTCTCCTTCCTGGCAGTGGGCGGCATCCTGTTTCTAATGACCAACATGCAGGTACCGAAGCAGTCGTTCAGATTATTATAAATTTTGATGCATCTCAATTAAAGGTCCAGTGTGTAGGACTAAGGGGCATCCGTTGGCAGAAATGGTTTATAATATTCACAGCTACTCTTTCATGATTTTATATAATCACCTGAATCGTTTCGTATTTGTTACCTTACAATGAGATGTTTATATCTACATATGGAGTGGGTCCTCTTCGACGGAGTCTGCCATGTTGTTCTACAATAGCCCAGAATTATAATAATAATAATTAATGTCTTATTTTCTATTTAATTCATTACTTAAACTGACCATCACAGTTTCTCAGCCTTTAACTTGACATATTCAAATAGTAAATATTTTTTTATTGTTTTTAATAATTGTTTGAAGTAGAGATGGAATAGGGCAGCACAGCTAGGGCCCCTCTGTATGGAGTTTGCATGTTCTCCCTGTGTCAGCATGGGTTTTCTCTGGGTTCTCTGGCTTCCTCCCACAGTCCAAAGACATGTAGGTTAGGTTAATTGGGGATTCTTAATTGGTTGTCTGTCTCTTGTCCAGTGTCAGCTTGGATTGGCTCCAGTCCTCCTGTGACCCTGAGTAGGATGAGCGGTTACGGATAATGAATGAATGAGACTGAAGAATTCTGACAGTGTTCGGGAAAGGGAGGGTTGAGGCGTGTTGTGTTCCAACTATGCTGACACAGTGATAAAAGAGCTGATTTGTAGTCTGAAAGGTTAGAGGAGGCATTCATGACTTCAGTAACTTAATTGAGTGATTTATTTGTATTTTGCAAGAATAATAATATATCATCTGTGAAGAAACTGATTTTGTGTGTTATGTTGTTTGTTGTGATGCCGATGATGCTGTTATTTTGACGTAGTGTTGCAGTTATGAAATAACTGGTTTAATTTGAATTGTTTAAGAGTAACTACACCCCCAAACCACTTTTTTTTAAAAAACTGAAAACCAATAGACCAATGTATTTGGGTATTTAGTACTGTTACTGAGCGAGTCAGGTCCAAATCTTGACATTTGTGCAAAGTATTTGGATTCTACATATGGTATTATAAATATGCATAGTGCCTTCCCAATAATGGTTGAAACTAGGTTATTGCAATTGAATTCTCCTACTGGCTGATCTGTAGCAGGTGTCGTACAGTATTTGATGGCAGTTTAAGTCACCAGCCAACCTTAGCTTAAGATTCAAATAATGAGATAAACATATGTAAAAAATAATCCCTGTGAGCAAAATCCTCGGGCTTCAGACTGGTCTAAATACTCTGTGTCCAATGTTTTTTCTTCCTTGGCTATGAGCTGACGTCAGCATGTGACAGATTCCTTTACATGGTCGTCTGCTCCAAGTGCAAGTGTTGACAGTATGTAGCCTACTCTGCTACATGAAGCTTCATGTAAACATTGGGATACATGCAATGTTGGTTGCTGGTGTTTATTTCTCCCTGATTTTGGTTTGGATTCCTGCTGGAGCATGTCCAGTTGTGAAGATTTTAGTTAAGAAGCATTTATTGAGTTTTCACAGCGGAAAGTGCTGCAAAACTCCATTAAAATCATTCTACTGGATGTAATGACGGTGCAAAGAAGCCGAGAGAGCAGATATCGAAGACCCTGAGACGCTGATTGATGAGAACACACTGGGCTTTTTTCAGAGGGGGGCTTAAAGAAACAGGCGTGAAGCAGGAAGAAACAGGGTGAATGAGGGTGTTTAAGCACAGACAGTATAAGGAAAAGGTATTTCATGAACATTAACATATGTAAACATGTTCTAGTAGAAACCCAAACTAGTAGTACGAGTATGGACCTGAAAATTAATATAATAGGTTCCCTTTAAATTCGGTGTTACATCTTTGTTGGCTGCAGGGCTTTTCTCAGACTGACTTCATGATCTTGTTTGGGGGGGCAAAGCCCTCTCAGGGAATGTTTCAAAACCACATCCTCATGTTCAAATGTTCAAACAGGCATTTCAACTCAGCAAGAACAAATTGTACATTAAATGACAGAAAAAGGCAAACAAAGGAAAGAAAGCCCCACAGACATATCGACAAATGCAATATCTGTTTTAATAAATTCAAATTTCTCCCCTGAAGGTCGGAAACCTGTTTGGCTCACGTCGCTCCACCATCATCACTCTCTACAATGGTGCCTTCGACTCCTCATCGGCACTCTTCCTTGTCATCAAGGTAAGAAACATTCATACATTGTTCTCATAAATAAAGTATATTTATACCAGCTCATGTTGTCTTGATGTCTACTCCTGCAGCTGCTACATGAGGCTGGCGTCGCTCTCCGCTCTTCCTTCCTCTTCCTGTCTGTCTGTAGCTTCATTCACCTGCTCAGGACTTTCTTCCTGCTGCCCAGAGACCACATTCCCTACCCGCTGCCTGATGACTACACATACGGGTACATATCCACAACAAACCACACACATCATCAACAACTTACACAAGTTTAAGGGATACATCAAGTGACAAAAAAAAAAAAACACGAGAACATTGAATTAAAAAAAGAGAAAAAAACAATAGTGCAAAATACAAGTAAAAATTAGGTTTTTAAAATGCCATTTTAATGCAGCTGCAGACTTGGCATACTTGAGCTTTTTACTAGAAATGTTTGCAGTTTACAGAGCTCATTGTACTCTTACAGCAAGAAAAACTGGCCTGTTCTCATTCCCAGAGCCTCAAATACCAGGGCTTTGTCATGCCCCCCACACACCGTGCTTTCAACAAAATCCAATGTAAACGCATCCATGGCAGTAGTTGACACTGAGACCAACTGACACAGTAAAAAGAGTGAGAAAGTCTGTGTAGGACAGGAGGGAGGGGAGGTAGAGGGGTCAAACAAAACCTGACCTTTGTCCAGGAGTTCACAGTTTGTCATGTGTGAAATGACGTCAGTGTTGTTTTAACATAACGTTACACAATGTATGTGTGGTCATTACACACTGACGTCTCTCACATAATGTATTTGTGAGGTGGGTTTAACTGTTTGGTGGTGTGTATGTGGATTTGATTGTACGGTTGAAAGATTATTGCCAGATTTGTTTGATATATCAGGGTGAGAGCAACACTGATGAGTGACCAAGGAGACTGATATAAAACACCAAATTGGCCCACAGACATCAGTCTAAAACAATGGGCTAAAAATAATGTTAAAAATATAATAAAAGACAAGGGAGGTTAAAAGTCTGATTAAAAATCAAGGGGCTAAGAATAACAAAAATGGTGGGCTTCTTTTCCAGACGCAGGACCTCCACTTGCTTGGTACAGGTTCAGCTGTCGTTGGAGGTTACCCACAGGCTCTAGGCCGGAAGTCAAAGTAAAAGTCCTTCCCAATAAAAACATGCAATAAAAACCTATAAAAACACAGCAAACAAGGTAGAATAAAAGCATAACTTAAACTTACTTAAACTCAAGTAAAAAAGATAAAACATACAATATAAAAACCCTACAGCAGACTTCCGCCTTGTGACATATTTACGTCACATTGCGTTGTGTAACAAAAGTCTGTTTTTAAATCCAAAGTGTGATCCTTTTTTAAAACCGAACAGTGACTGTTGCACTATATTAACTGTGTGAATGTGTTTCAGCTGGGCGTCACACAGAAATGCTAAAGGGCTATGAAATGCAGTTTTGGGTGTGGATGTAAAGTCTGAGTAAAAAAAAAACAGTTCAAAGGGCAGGTCCATCTGTGGTCACTGCTGAAACTCCTACGCAGCTGTCAGCAAAAAGCAGTGATGCAGATTACAGTGCTGATGCTCTCCCCTCCCTTTTGTTGCTGTGGACGCCACACTCATTTGCTTCCAAAAGTCACACAATAACACCCAAAGTGACCAATCAGAGGCAGTGGCAAACCTTATATTTTACGAGGTAGAATTACTGCTTCTGTCAAATGAGTCTGGTGCCTGTAGATTGGGGCAGCTGCAGCAAAATGCATTTTAGCCACATAAAATAGGACTACTTAAAATCTAAACTGTGATTTTACCACACAGCACACAAGAGATGCTGGACTACCGCTGCCTACATTGTTTACTCTGTTCAGCCCAAATGCAGGGACGTGGACATGGTGCACGCCTACAGCAGAGCGTGTCCATTATTCAATCAGGAGAGACTCATTCTTAGAGAAAAGAATATTTATTTACATGTGCACATAAGATGAGAAATGTGAAAAGTCTTTGGAGATTAGACCCCAGGAGGATGGTAAAGACGTAGTAGATTAGGGAACCCCTCCTTTGGAGTCTAGACGCTAGTGGTGGTAATGGTGGTTATGAGATGGGATGAGGACGGAGCTGAGGATCTGGATGTGAAGAGTAGTGTTTTTTTGATGAGCTTGTCCTGGGCTCTAGATAAGGTGACTAGAGATGAATGAGGTGGATGATTCCACCTAAAATGGCAGCTGACAGGAGCAGAGAGGAGAACAGATTTAAAGTTTGGCTGAAGGAGATCGTGGCAAAGTTTCACAGGCTGACTGGGAGAGGGAATGCACATAATCAGCTAATTGGGGGAAGCGGTGGGAGTGGGATAGAGAGACAGTTGTGAAAGGATATAGCGTAAAGAAAGTCTCCCTGACTGAACGTAGGTTGAGCTTCATCTGTGTGACTTTTTTAATCAAAAGGTAAAGGTTTTAGAAGTGCCTGTGAAATAGCATTTTAACCTAAAACATATATATTTAAACCATTGAAATTTTGGATTTAAATACATAAGGAACACTACAATACAAAAACCTAAAAAATAATAAATAATTCATCATACCTTGTACATTTGCTTATCTATCTATTGAATACAAGGCAACCACATGGAAACTCTCACCTGCACATGTACATTTCCTGTCCTCCTCAACTGCCTGTTTACACACACTCCCATGAAAAAAAAAATTCAAGTTTCAATCATAAGAAAGTATTTGCTCAACCAAAAAACCTTCAAATATTCATTCATTCATTCATCTTCTAACCGCTTCATCCTCTTGAGGGTCGCGGGGGGGCTGGAGCCTATCCCAGCTGACATCGGGCGAGAGGCAGGGTACACCCTGGACAGGTCGCCAGACTATCGCAGGGCTGACACATAGAGACAAACAACCATTCACGCTCACATTCACACCTACGGACAATTTAGAGTTATCAATTAACCTAGTCCCCAATCTGCATGTCTTTGGACTGTGGGAGGAAGCCGGAGTGCCCGGAGAGAACCCACGCAGACACGGGGAGAACATGCAAACTCCGCACAGAAGGGCTCCCACACCCAGGATCGAACCGGCAACCCTCTTGCTGTGAGGCGACAGTGCTAACCACCACACCACCGTGCCGCCCGCACCTTCAAATATTAATTGTGTATTAACATACACCGTGAAATCGTTATATTTTCTAATACAGTTATTGTACCGTAAAAATCTCATACCACTGCAACCCTTTAAACAAATCTGCTCCTTTCACAAAAATCTGCATATTTTTCTGTGAAAATTGGTAAAAGGAAGAAAAAGAAGATGAAAACACTGAGCTCTCCTCATTCAGTAATGATAAATACATCCAGCTGCAAATTTTGAAAGACAAACAACCAGTTGATGAATTGAAGTTTCTTGTGTAAACAGGATTTTCTGAGTCTTACCTGCACAGTTTATGTTCTCATCATCCACCCACATTCCTCGGAAATTCCCTTCATATCCTGCTTATTATAGGAAATTAAGTAAATAGTTATCAAAGAACTCCCACAATGCCCTCAGTCTGTCGCTAACCCACTGTGACTTTTGACCTTTGTCAGGATAACCTGTGGTAAATCAAGGAGTCTGAGCTTAGAGCAGACAGCAGCCAATAGTAACACACTGAAGATAACGGAGGAAACGCCCCTCAGGGATGTCACTGTGAAACAAGGTTTGGGAACTTTACTGTGCCATAGATTAATACATAGACCAAACAAAAGAGTTATCATACATCGTGTTTGTTCATTCATTTATGTCTGTGGTGTCCCCTCGTCTCTCAGAGAAGAGTTTCCGTGAGTGTTTGATGTCCAGGTTCTTTGCGTGGCACCTGCTCTGGTTGTCTGTGATGCAGCTCAGACATTACCTCTTCATCGGCACCCTCAACCCGATGCTGCAGCGGCTGACGGAGGGAGAGCCCTCACTGGGTAAACACACACATACATCATGTTACTGTCTATGCAAAGGTGGGAGTATTATAAGTGCAAGAAGCTCCTGAATAGAGAGTACTTTTATCTCATAATTTGGCTGACTAGTTAAAGTGTTTAGTCTGTGACCATCTTGTCTTTGCTTGTGTGTCCCTGCAGTGAGCCAGTACACCAATGCCTTTGCTATAACGCAGCTGTGTGGCGTGCTGTGTGCTCCCTGGAACGGCCTCATCATGGACAGACACAAGGGCAAACCTCGTGCTGAAGGTAACAAACAGTACTAATGAGGGCAAGTAATGAACCCAACAGGCTGCAGCCATGGAGGACCTACTATCAGTGTGTCTCTGTGTTCTCGGGGCCTAGCATGCCATTGGGCTCATGCATATCTAAAGAGACAATAAATATTAACTAAAAAAGTCCAATCACTAACTGTACAAAAGCACTGAACACCAACTACATGTTCCTTTAAATATTTAGTTATATGAAACATAATTGTTTAAAAGAAACATAATACTTAAAACTACTTATTTCCAGATGTGCTTTTTGCCATCATTTTCTCTTTTCATTTGTGTGTGTGTGTGTTTGTAGGAGAGAGCGAACAGGAAGCAGACCTGCGGGCCTCGGTGCTTTCTCTCTTCCTGACGGCGCTGCAGTGTGTGTTGTTCTCAGTGTGTGCCTCCACCCCGTACCTGCCGCTTCAGTACCTCACCTTCATCCTGCAGGTTATCAACCGCTCCTTCCTCTACGGCGGAAATGCAGCCTTCATCAGTTTGGCGTGAGTATCAAACACACACACGAATACACACATGTACACATCTCTTTGTTGACTACACTTAAGTATTCTCATATCTGCTCACAGCAACATTACAGTGTGTTAGGAATTATATGTTTACACACTGTGGGGTTAAAGTGAAGTGTTACTTTTAGTTTTGAGCAATGTTTTAAAGGCTTAAAAATGCTGATTTCCTGTTTTTTACGTTCTCTGTCTTCCTTCTCTTTGCCATGTCATCACTTTGTGTGTGTGTAGCTTCCCGTCGTGCCACTTTGGGAAACTGTATGGTCTGGTCATGGCTCTGTCTGCAGTGTTTTCTCTGCTGCAGTATCCCTGCTTTGCCCTGGTGAAAGGCCCTCTGGAGGGAGACCCTTTATACGTGAGTGCAGAGTTGTCATTTACACTTTTTGAGATGGCCCATCCCCATCCCTTTAATAAAAGCACAATTCGTTAAAAACCTTCTCAAAAATAGTTGCACCAAGAAATGTTTAGTAACAAATGATAACACTTTGAGAATGTTCGCACAGTAAAAAAACATACAATGCAATGTAAATATAGAAGAAACAGATAGGCATTGTCCAAAAAAATCCCAACAAAAACCCCGAGCATACTGATTCTAAAACAGATTCGTCATGAGTCTCTCTTTCTAGTCTTCCGACCACTCACAGCGCTTTTACATTATATGTCTCATTCACTTATTCATACACACAGCCACACACCAGTGGCAGAGGCTACCAGTCATGGTGTCACCTGCTACTCCATTACATGCACTCACTCACACACTGATAGAACAGCAATGGGAGCAATTTGGGGTTCAGTATCTTACCCAAGGATACTTTGACATGTGGACTAGAGGAGCTAGTGATTGGTGGACGACTAGCTCTACCTCTGAATCAGTAAATGAAAAGTAAATCATGCTGACATGTGAGCAGCAGAGATAACAGTAAATAAGAAATGTTGATCTACTTGAGAATAAATATTTAAAAGCAATACAGAATGCATAAGAGACTTACAGCATTATAATTTACTATTGTTTTATATTTGGAATCGTCACATGGCACATGAATTTTGTGTTTTCCTTTACATAAATAAAGTCATTTCCACATTAAAATGATGCATAAAACTTAACCCCCCACTATACATGTGTCCCCCCTCAATGTGATAATGAAACCTACACCCTTGATGATGGCCTAGGCTGTCACCTTTTATGCACCATTATGCATTTTTTCCCCTGATCTGCTGTGATTATCTACGGCTATCTATCTCTCACTGTTTCCTCCTCTCTCCTTTCTGCAGGTGAACGTTGGTCTGACGCTGCTCAGCCTGCTCGCCTTCATCCATCCCATTTCTGTCTACCTGCACTGTCGAAGTCTCGCCTCCCAGCGAGCCATCAATGCCTCTTCTTAAAGTCTCATGTCATGTGAGACTCACTTAAAAATGCCCTTAATATTACTTAATGACACTATTACCTCTTTGGCTTGTTTGATTGATTAATTGTGCTTGTGTGGCTGTGTTGTGTTGTCATATGTATCATCACATGCTTGTAAAGGCATTTCAGGTTGCAGTGAAGTGTGGTTTTGTGTACAATCACGGTGCATTTTCCACATTCTCACATATCATGTTCACAGCCAAACTGAATGTATTACTACTTATTAAGAGCTTCTGGTTTACCTCTTGTAAGATTTCCAGGATATATCATTTTATTTTCACTTTTAGATTAATTTTTTTACACTCTTTTACAGTTTGAGTGTGTCACCTGATGGTGCTGATGAGCTTTTTGGAAACAAATCCTCAACAGCTGCCAGCTTTGTCTGTTTTTACAGTTAAAATTCCTCGTGCTTGCTGCTTCTGATGACTGAGACATGTTTTATGTTTCTTGTTTCATGTAAGCTCATATTTTAATTTGAATTCTGGACATTTTTTTTAAAATATATTCTGTGTCATACTAGCCATCTATCACATCATGTTTACGGTGGTTTCACAGTACCAAAAGATAACAAACTGTATTGTCAAAGCTGAAAAATTTACAGGTAATGTTCATGTCAGTATTCATTAGTATTTTTCTCTAACTGTATGTTTTTGTCTACCTTGAAAATAGAGCATGAGATCAAGGATGTGTGGAAGGAAAAAGCTGAATGTAGTCATAGTGTAAGGGACGATTGGGGCTCAGAATCACAAATGTCAGTTTGTGTTGTTTTAATGGATCGATCAGTGAGTGATAACCCAGGCAGCCTCTCAGTCAGGACAAAGGTCCTGTTTGCTTGCTAACGTGGCACTGATGTCTCTGCACTGACTGCATGTGAATTCACTCAGATACATCAAATAGAGCAGGCGACACAGCTCTGCCATCTGCTGGCCTCTCAGTGTAGCTCTGAGCTACTGATGTCACTGTTGAGCCAAACATAAACAAACAGGAGACTGAGCTCCTTTTATGTTTTCGTTGTTTCTGACATATGAAGTCTCAGGTGTTCAGTGCGTCTGTGTAGTTCAGTAGGATTCTGTTTTCCATTAAAAAAGGGAAATATGTTTCTGTTTACCTGTAAGTTTATGTTTTCAGGTCGACTATACATTTTGCTGAAGTGCCAAGCCTGAAGTGGTGGTAATGTTAATTTTAAATATGCAAATTTGTCATCGTGCTGCAATTAAATTTATCTTTTGATATGAACTTAAGTATTGTAGTGAAGGGAACTATTATTTTTTACTCTTTATTCTTGAACAAATAAATATTTTATTTTTTTTTAACTATTGTGAGAAACATGGTGCACTTGCAGGGAACTGCCCACTTCAGATAGTGTCGGAAATTATTAATAATGACATGCAAATATCAAACTAATAAATTTTGAAGGCTAAACCATGAATTCCTTTATTGTTCCGAGTGTTCACAGACTCCATGTTTGCAGTTGATTGACTTTTGACAGATTGGTGTATTTAATTCAACGTGAGCTGCACAAGGTCTAATTTCCATTAATGCAAAATTTATTGTAAGTTATGTTTGTGGTCATTAAAGGATCCGAAAGTCATTTTCATCAAGTTATTATTTCTTAAATTTTATGTCCACTACATTTTAAAGCAGAAACATTTTTGCGTTCACTTGCAGAAGATCCAAAATCAAGTTACAAACCCAAAAAATATATATAGATTGAGGTCTTTCATCACCAAAAGTGACATTTAAAGGGACACTCAGATTTTTACAAACCAAGATCAGTGAACTCCCCATTAGCAGGAGAACTGTGAATCAGCTCAATGTCTTTTGTGGCTCTGAAAGTAGCTCTCTCTCAGTCGGAAAAATTAACTAATAACCAATATCACAAACTGTTCTTGTGGCATATTAAATTTACAGGCATGTACCAGACAGAGAGGCTCCATCAAAAGATGTTATTGAGTTGCATTATGGGAAATTTTGGAACTAAAATCAGGATATCTCTGCCTCTGCTGCACAGATTCTTACCTGTCTCTAGGACGTCCCCCAATGCCATGGAAGTTCAGTGCTAAAACAATCCTTCGAAAACACATTTTAGAAGTTTCCGTTCTTACTGCTTTAAAAATCGTCCTGTGAATGAGGAGTTATCGTGAATGATGCAGTTTGATTAAAAAACAAGAGTTTTTGTGATGACAGCAGCTTACTGGAGCTCTACATCCCTAAACTAAATGAAACGACATGCATTAGCCCAAACATCATCAAGGGATTTAACATGGGCTGACCTCAAAGTCTGTCTAGAGGTCAGTGCTACTGCATAAGTTGCCTCACTTGATGTCAACCTGCAGGACTCACAGCAGCCTCAGGGGACAGTCTGTTATCTCCTGTTCATACTACTCAGTGGGTAGGAGTTGCCATGTTGTTCCTGATAGTGGTGCAGAGGTTTCACACAAGGCAGATTCATCTCTGGGAGGGTTTAACCTGAAATAGCAGGAACACAACAACCTGCACAACAGCCTGTGTGATGCATGCATGTGCCACAGCGGTTAATGAAAAGAACTTAATGGTCTAGTGTGTAGGATTTAGTGGTATCTAGTGGTGAGGTTGCAAATTGCCTCATCATATAATAATCGAGCAACAATCTTAGTTTCCACAGACAGTGATGCGTTTCTGTTTTTAGGGAACACCACTGTGAAGACAGCAACAAAACCCGTCGTATCACTGCCTCACAGCTCTCACTCCCCCACCCAGGCTGTAGTAGAGAGGATCCTCCACCGCTGGGGGTGATGAACCGCTCACAAGAAGCCTTTAAACATATAAGCCCCAGCCTGGCGCAGATGGGTCTGTGAATAACAGCTAGTGACAAACCACTGATCCTAGAGCAATCCCCTTTGTTGCACTGGCCGAATTCATTCACCAGTAAGGGGCTCTGTGAAGCCTCCACAAACCACCATATTGGTCTGTTGGGAGGCCTGTGGACAAAACCTCAAGCTCAGCAGGCACCTTTAACACATTACAGTAACATATCACATTTTAGCAGTAACAAAGTAATATAACGCGTTGCCAATAGAATACTGGGTAACATTATTACATTTACAGTGTCATGTAATGCATTACCACCCAAAATAAACTTTTTAGTAGTAGTAGTCTTTATTTGTCCCCGTAGGGAAATTGGGTTGCAGCAGGTCACACAAGGCATTTCAGAAATATATAAATAAATAACAATACATCAAACGGTGACCAAACATTCATCACACATAGAGCACAGTAGTCACATCTCATGTACAGATATAGGAGGAGGAGAAATAGTTTTTAAGCTTCTGCAGACCAGCTGAGAGGCTTAGGTCAAGAACTGTGCTGGCTGTTAAGGAGTTTAATAGCCTGAGGCACAAAGGAGAATTTTGCTCTGTTTTTTGTAAACAGAGGGAGGCAGTATCATCACCCTGAAGGAAGCAAATCAAACATGTGGGCCAGGGGGTGCCTTAGGTCGCCAGTAATGTTCCTTGCCTAGTTTTTTTATTCACTCACATCGCTCCACTTCTGCCAGTGTGTTACCAGAAAAAACATTCTTCCCCAAAGGTTATAGTGACTTGTCTGGTAGGAGTTAGCTGACGTTTTTTCTAGCTAGGAAACGTTACAGGTGGTCAGTACCATTGTCCTCATCAAGGGTGTAGGCATATCTAGGCCCACAAATATTGATCCATATCTCATAATTATCAGACTCTGATCCTCTGTCTGCCCCTCCCTGTGTCCAAGACTTTGTTAAATCAAAAAAGTTAATGTTATTGCATTGTTCTTTATCATTTTTCTCATTTTAACATGAAGTGGTAACCACTGTATGTGAATGCATGAATGGGTCAGACCCATGCAGCATTGGATTTGAAATAAACGGTAATAAACTGGATCTTCTGTGCTTTGATTACCTGCTGTGAAACAACATGACCCTCATCCATTTAAAATATTCATTCCTCTGAGGTGATTTTGGTGAAAGCAATGCAAAAGTAGTGTATTAAGTAACTTACTACTAGGAGCGAGGACAGGAAGGAGCACAAAATCGGGAAGTGGAAGAAGGCCCCCAATTTCCTCACCGCGCTTTCCTTGTGAAAGTCACACAACCTTTTGGCTAAAACAGTGTAGCCTGCATTCTCAGCATCCCCATCTGGAGTATGTCTCACAGCTTCAGTGGCAGCTTCACTGCGGTTTGGCTTGCCAGGCTGGTAGGGAGGGTTAGCCTCTTCAGCTACGAGCACTGCAAGAGGTGAGGGACTTTCTTTGCTGCACAGCAGAGAGATTGATGGAAAAATAAAAAAAATAAAAAAGGGAGGGAGGAGAGGGAGCGAACAGGTGAGGAGGGAGGAGCTGGCCTATATAAGGAAAGAGAATGGAGCAGGAGCAGAGAGGTGTGGTTCGTGAAAACATTTGGGGAGACCAACAGAGGCTGGACTGTGAGTATTACAGTTAAACAACTGCTATTTATTCATTTATTGTATCTTCACAGGAGGTTACTTTGTTTAAAAGTCATGTTTGCACATTTCAATTGATTTTCTTTGTTGTTACAAAGGAAGTTTTATGAAATACCAGTAGGTCAGCTTTCTGTCATCCAATTCAGAAGCCAATCCAATGCAGAAGCTCATCATTTTTTGTAAGCGGACTGAACAAACAGCCTCAACACAAGCAGCATTTTTTGTGCACAGATGTTTTAGTTCATGTTTTGCCTGTTGAACTTTAAGATTTTCCATTTAAGTCCTTTTTGATGTGTGATGCAGGTCAGGTTCCTTTCATGTGAAAAGGTAACTGCTTTAAAGGTGCAGGAGGGTCAACATGTAGTCACACACAGTAGCAGTTATAATGTTAATGGGCATCCAGTCAGTTAGCTAGTCAGTAGCACCTTGGCTTTAATATTAACACATGCATATGATACAACAGCTAGCTTCTCTCATTCCAATTCAAACAGAGGACAGTGGTACTGGTCACCTGTAACGTTTCCTAGCTAGAAAAAACGTCAGCTAACTCCTACCTAACAACATAAACAGTGCTGTATTTTTGTTGTTAAAATATTATGTTTCAACCAAGTACTGTATGGTTTTAACACTTTTCTAGCTTGTTAAAAAAGGACATTCAGTAAAAAAAAATAATAACAAAAAAATCTCTCAAATTTTAGGGGCGCTGGGATTCAATTTAGGGGTGCTTCAGCACCCCCAAAAATGGGCTAGAAACGCCTATGCGTAGTCCTCTATAGATATATCAGGATTACATTTTTCATTCTCATTTCCTTTGATTGGCAGGTGCAGTGACAGGAGCCATCTCTGTGAATTGTCTGCCTGTGTGTGAGTGTGTTTGGGACCATGCCACGATTTGTGAACAGCTTGACTGTGCGACACGGTCTCACCTTTGTTACGGGTCTGTTTGAGTGTCTGGTTTTCACTGGAGTTGTGTTTGGATGGGCTTCACTTGTTTTCGTCCTGAAGACGGAGGGTTACTTTAGCTCTCTGTGCATCAACACAACCGGAGTCAATTCAACGCATGACTTAGGTCAGTTTTAATTACAACATGATGAGTTTTTAGGTCCCTCACCTTTCACCATATATATTTATATTATAGTATATGTTCCTTTTGATTATGGCTGTAAAGTGCATTTTATGCTGATGATACTGTGCTTTATCCATCTGCTTCTACACTGGTAGAGTGTAATCTGTTTGCAGACAGCTTGTAACTCGATCCAGCGCTCACCTCTGGAGCTTGTACTTGTCTTAAATGGAGCTAAGAAAAATAATTGGAATTCTCTGGATGCTCCTATTTAAAGGAAACTGACTTTAATATTTGCACATTGGTTGATTCTGAAATTGACAGGATGTCCTCACAGAAGTAATTCAAGAGACCATCAAAATGAATGCCCTAGCCTTTTTGGACAAGCTCAAAGATTTGTCCATTTAATTTGATGTTGAGATCTGTTAATGTTTGATTGTATTATTATTATTGATATGTTATAATTGATTATTGATAGTTGGTGTTTTCGTATTGTTTTATTTTAAAACACTGTATGTATGATCTAATTATTGATCTATGATCTTTTCTTCTGTATATTTTATGTAATTTTAGAATTATTGTATGTATGATTTGTAACCAGTCTGTGTGTAATGCTTCATCAGTCTGGATCAAAATATTGATTCAGTGATCACTGATCCAATATTACTGATGCAAAGAGAAAACATTAATACATATTGTCATCTTTGAGATGTGCCCTTATTTTGAAATTCCCATGGCATGACTGTATCAACATTTCCACCCAGGCACATCTCTTTCTAAACATGCAAACAGTGCTTGCAGCTTAGCGCCACACAACCAATGGCAAGCAGCCAAGAAAAAGACAATGGGGATAATTATTAATACTGTCTCATATCGATCACAGACCCCTGAATTGAATCAAATTGATATCGTATAGTGACAGACTTTGTGATATCAGCATGTATTGTATTGTTGTCCATAGACTCAATATATTATTGCATTGTGATGAAACTTTTGTTTTGTACCCCTGGGAACCAGGGCACCATCGAAAATGAGACCTCAGTCTCAGTGGCTCTCCCCTGACTAAATAAAGGTTAAATAAATAAATACATAAATAACTTAACTTTAATTACTACTCTCTATGCAGCCTTCTCTTGCTTAAACTCTCTGTGCTTAAACACGTAACAGATGAACTTAAGGCCAGAGGCCTAAATGAAGTGTTGTATTTGATTACAACTTTTTATGCAGGTGTCTTTGATCCACTTTGGTCAGCTGTTTTATTACAGGTGACAATAATGGTCCTGCATGAAGAGCTGTTTTATTGGTAACAACTCTCAACTCAACTATGCAGGACTCTCTGTTCTTCATTGTCACGTTTGTGTTCTCAGCCCAGGTGTTTTCTCTCTTTTTGTTTTATGTGTCTACAGACTGCAATGGACAGGATGAGCAGTTCTCTCTTGTTTTCACCATCGCCTCTTGTATGTTCACTTTCCTGACGCTGCCCAGTGGTTTCCTCTTTGACTGGTTTGGTACCACAGTGACTCGGCTTGTTGGAATGTGAGTCCAACAACACCTTAATTACCCAAGAGTTAAATGTCCATGGATTGAAAATATTACCATTTCTCATCAACACAGTTACTAGGTAGAGAACTAAAAGCCCACCAGCCGAGTAGTTAGAAGGGATAACTTGACGAACATTGTTACATAAGGTAGCTAAGATCTCCAGACAGCAACAGACACATGAATGGAGATGCAGCGTAAATACCAAAGCCTGACACTTACTGTTTATGCAAGGATCCACATTAGAAGCACATCAATTTGCCTCTAGTTTTCCTGGGGTCCTGCACATTGAAATACAGTACAGACTTAGAAATAATTAGACAACTTAAGATATAATAACAATTGGCATGCTAGACATATACCGGAATGAAAGATATGAAAAAGGATGAAGTAGTCATTGACATAGCAGACCAATTAAACATAACAACAGAGAGAGGAAGACACTTAAAATACATACAAATAGCACTATGTTCCTATCTTGCTATTTGGCAAGATATTTGTTTGTAATTTTTTTAGAAGTTATTTTATCATTGATGGTAGATATGATATCATTGGGCAGAAAATTCCAGAATGCTGTTGACTTGTATATGAAGGTAGATTTATGAAAATTTGTTATTGGTGCCAGGAGCATTATGTGACCAAAGGCTGCGCCTCTTGTGCTGTAACCATGCTCAGAGGCCATGTGTATCTGGTAAGCCAATCTGAACAGGGTCGTGGTAGAAATGATGCTCTGCAGTACAAAAGAAAACATAAAGAAACTTTCTTTTCAACCATCAGCCAAGCTAGATATACATGCATATAGCTGACACGTGTCCTGTATGAGCAGCATAGTGCCAGAGGAGCAGATTTAGAATTGATTCGATTACTGAGGGACTGACGAAAGCAGAACATTTCCTAGTCATACTGATTCCTCTCCCCAGTTCTATGAAAATATTGTTTATATTTTCAGACCAGGATCGTGAGCTGTCCAAGTTACGCCCCAGAAGTTTTTACTGTGTTAACTTGTTTCAGTATTTGTGGTACCAGCTACCAGTTAGTTGAGGGTTGTTGGCTAACATCGTCTGTATCAGATCACATAGACTTTGTCTGGGGAAATATTTGCATATTTAAACTTACTGCTTGCTTGGATATGGCGGCACTGTACAGGGTGGTGTCGTTTTTTACACACAACAGCAACTCATTAGTAAAGATGAAGTGTAACAAAGGCCCTAAATGACTGCCTTGTAGTACTCCAGCCTGTGACATCCCAGTTTGAATAGCTGCCATTAAAGACTCTCTGTTTCTTCCTGAGAGATAATGATTGAACCACGAGATTGGATTGTATTTGGAGTGAAATAAGCAAGGTATGATCATTTACATCGAAAGCCATGCTGAAATCCTACATGTAGAAATCCTAATTTCTTCTTATCCATGCTTATGAGCCACTCATTGGTCATAAGTGCAGTGCCCGTTTAATGTTCTTTTCTGTATGCATGCTGAAAGATGGATAGTAGATTGTTGCTTAAATACTTTCTTTTTTTTGTAATTAATATGCTTAATAATGGTAAAATACTTATAGGATGTACGTTATATTATTTTTGTCTTACGGACGTGAAATGTTTTTGGCTTCCTTTCAAGCAATTGGATGTACCCCACTACTTAGGCACTGACTGAAAATATGACATATTGGTATGGTGGCACATTTGGCTACAAGTTTAAGAATTTTACTATGCAGGTTGTCTCAGCCAGTGGTAGTGGAGTCTGTTTGTGATATGAGTAACTTCATAACAATTTCTCTGTCAATCTGACTGAATTCAAAGAGACACTTCTTATCCCTCATAATCCAATTCTATATAAACGTAAGTGAGTTTGTCGTAAGTGTTAATATCGTAGGCAACTGGACTCGCCTCTCATCCAAGAAGCGTCTTCAGTTCTAAATGACTGGTACGAAGTTGCAGGCTATAATCCCTGTGTGGGTGGGAACCCTTGCAGAGTCGTTTGTCTAAATCCACAATAACAAACAGGAACAGAGAACAAATGTTTCCATTAAAGGGAAATTTTGGTTTATTTCAACCTGTCTCCTATCGTCCTAAATTTGTTTCAAGTGACTAGTGACATAGAAATAATAGTTAGCGTGTTAGCCGTTAGCCTAGATACAGCCGGGGCGCATAGTAGCGTAAGACCTGTTAAAACGTAAGTGAACGGGCAACCTTCAAGTGCAAAGTTAGTCCACTAAACAAGCTTTTTTCCACAAAGACCCCCTCATATCGTTAGGATAAATGTCAGAGAACATATAGAAAACGACATGTAAACATGTTGTCTTACCTTACCGGTGTGGCGCCATGTTTGTTTACCATTTAGCTCTGCTTTCCAAAGCTATGCTAACTATTATTTTTATGTCACTAGTCACTTGAAACAAATTTAGGACGATAGGAGACAGGTTGAAATAAACCGAAATTTCCCTTTAAGAGGGTGGAGGGAAAACAAAAGGCAAATCGTTGCAAGTGAAGATGAGGGTACGTCCTGAAAAGGGAAGTCAACCCAAAGTTCTTCAGACAGCAGCAGAAGCTGCATTTAAAAGTTTGACATGAAAACTCTGGAATGTCTTTTTTCTACCAGATTTCTTTACACAGCGGGGACCCTGATGGTGGCCTTCTCAACTGCAGGTGAAAAACATTTCTCCCTCTCTTTGTTTTGTGCTTTCTTAGGAACCTTATTGTCTAAAGGAATCCTGACAAGAGCTAACAGTGACTCACTTGTTAATGCTCATTTTTTACCCCATCAGCTTTGTCCAACCTGATGTTCCCAGCCCTCTCCCTCATCGCAGCAGGTGGCATCATTTTTCTAATCACCAACATGCAGGTACTGAAGCAGATCTAAAAGCTTATTGTCAATTCTGTTGAATCTGATTTTTTTAATTATTCAGTTGATTGATCTATGAAATGTCAGAAAATTGCGAAAGTCAGCAAATTCAAATTATTTTTTTTAATCGAATTAAGAGTACAAAACCCCAAATTGTTCAATTTACCATGAGAAAAACCAGAGAAAAGCAGCAAATCCGTAAACTTTGAATCATGTCCTATCATACTGTCAAATTTGATATTTTCTAGCTGTAAAAACAAACAAACTATAGGCTTCTGTCTCATCATTTCTGGTTTGGTAATATATCTTGTTTTGAGCGTGTACTGTCAACAGAGCTGAGTAGAAAAGACAAATGATCAAGAACCACTAATTCATTGGACCCACAAGATCCCAATCCCAGTGCAGTCCTCTGGTTTGGTGTTCATGATCATTCTGTTCACTGGATATAAAAGACAGAGTCTCTCCTTAAAGGGCCAGTGTGTAATATTTGGCATGCTTTATTGTCAAATCTGAATCTGAATCTGAATATTCTACCCATTAATATGTTTATATAAGTGTATAATCGCTATAAAATAAAATTCGTTTGGTTTTCGTAGCCTTATAATTATGCTTTTATATATGTTTATATTGCAAGGGCCTTGCTTTAGAGAGGTCGCCATCTTGTGCCGCCATGTATGTACAGCAGACCGAGCGGACAATCCAGCCAGCCAGAGAGCGCGTTTCAAGTGTATAAATAAACCAACGAAGACAGCGGAAGGAAGGAAGAAGGAGGAGGAAACAACGAAGACAGCGGAAGGAAGGAAGAAGGAGGAGGAAACAGCAGAGAGTGTTAGTAGTTCGTCGAAAGAGAGTAGTGAAAAGTTTTTTTAGTTATAAAGTTTGCGAATGGACCACACTTACCACGCAACAGGAGAGAATGAACCCGAACCGTCATCTGCGAGGAAAAGAAGACGCAACTTCACTCCTTGTGATGCACTCTCTGCGGCGCTTTTCCTCCGGGTGATATATCTCCCCAATGATGGTAGCAGTAGCACCGAATCCCATTCTGTGCATTCAGCCTCTCNAAAAGAAGACACAACTTCACTCCTTGTGATGCACTCTCTTTCCTCCTGATGATATATCTCCCCAACGATGGTAGCACCGAATCCCATTCTGTGCAGCATCCAAGTTCCTCATCTGTATGCTCCGGCTCAAACAGGTATGGCTCTGGGTCTGTGTCTGTGTCTGTGTCCGCTACAAGAAC